>NW_026889751.1:13452500-13665000 GCF_033153115.1 Saccostrea echinata
CTCTTCCAAAATTGTGAAAATAATGGTCCCTGGGTCAGGGTTCATTGAAAATTTTCTTCTCTGCCTCTGGGTATTTAACAGATAAACAAAGTGCGTTATCATGGAGAGCCAGAAAATTCAAAATTTCAACTCCATGATTCTTTAAATGTACACATGTAGATTGTAAATCATAATTTCATACTTTGTCCATTTTTCTATCACAATTTGTTTGCTGTAACTAGTATCTAACATAACTTGTTGTGTAAAATGTAAATGCAATTTATGTCAATGCTAACATGTAATTGGGAGACTTGCTATTTGTCAACTTGTAAATTTTCAAGGTTTGTAAATTATGCAAGGTTGCATTATGATAACACTTATTAAGAGGAAAGAAGGTGCTGAATGGGTAACAAGTTATTTAAGCATAATAATTTAAGCATTTTCCCCATTTCTCCTATCACATAAATATGAGGAAAGGCAAAAAAAAAACTGTTTTGAATTAATTCTTATACATGTAAATGATTTTTTTTTTCATGGTCATGATGTGGCAGGGGTATATTGTAGTAAATCCTGTAATTTTTTCAATTTCAATTTATTTTTGAAATTCAGTCAAAGCCTGTAATCTCTAAGTCAGTGGGACCAAAGAAAAACTTTGAGATAACTGAGGATTTGAGATATTGAGGGTAAAATACTTAAAGAATAAGTTGTTGGGACTTTCAGATCGGTTCGACATATCCCTGGTATTCAAGATATCAGTGTTCAAGATACTGAAGTTCAACTGTATCTTTTTCTCTTCTCCCAATGGTTGAATTAGCTGAGGGGAGGACTTGAGGGGGAGCAGAAGGGTCCAGACCCCCCTCCCTGGATGTAATGTAGTAAAATAACAAAACTAGTGTAAATTATGTAAGGTTGCATTATGCTATCTCCTACAGGTTATTTCATTGCATAATAAGCACTTTCCCCATTTCTCCTATCACATAAATATAAAGGCTAAAAACTGTTTTACTATGGTATTTTATAAAAGCCATAGTGTCAAGAAATGTATGTGCAAAATATCAAATCTTCTTACTTAGTTCTTGAAATGTAAGGTGTGACAAATGGGCAGATGGACAAATAGAGAGATGCTGGGTAAAGTGATCCCATAGTGCTGCTTGTCAGACAATGTTTTTAAGTTACACAATGCAATGTTAACAAATGTAAGAGTAATCAAGTTCAAAAGTTCATTAAAACAATAAAAATTGGGAGCAGAGCAATTACGAACCTAAAAACATCAGAGGTGGGATCAGGTGCCATATGCATGGAGATGTAAGCATCCCCTGTTGACCTGTCACACCTGCCATTTGTTCATGATCAGGCAAATCGAAATACCATAGAAAATTCAGTGTTTAAATAAATTAAGGCCTAACAATTTGTATGAGAAACGTCAGTCAGCTTTCGTGTATTTGCTGATAAGGTTATTGTATGGATTATGGAACTTACGAAAGGTGTACACCACTATGATATGCCAAGATACCAGAATTCTTGTTTCATCTGATTTATCAGCCTTATCTTTTTTTCTTGTTCTGTATACTTGGAGATTAAATGTTAATATTTGCGTTCAGTATTAGTGATTATCTGGAAAATATATTTGCGTTATTCTTATACATATACCGATATAATTACATTTTAGTTCACCTGAGTTGAAATCTCAGATGAACTATTTTAATCACATTAATATTTTGTCTGTCGTCTGTCTGTATACCTATCACATTTTCAACTTCTTCTCATGAATTATGGGGCCAACCAACCAAACGTGCTACAAAGCATCGTTGGATAAAGGGAATTCTGAATCTTGCTCAAATGAGGGGCCAGGCCCTATTTCAAGGGGTGAGATATTTAAGAATTGGTGAAAATATTTCAACATCTTTTAAAAACCTTTGTCCCAAGAACCACTGTTCCAGAAAATTGAAACTTATATGAAAGCTTCATTATAAAGTGTAGATTCAGTTATGTTCAAATCATGATCCCGGGGGAAGAGTGGGGCTACGTATACAATAGGTGATCGAAGTTTTACATAGGATTATGTAGGAGTAAATCTTTCAAAATCTTATTCACAAGAAGTTCTGGGCCAGAAGAGTTGATACATTTGAAAGTTTCATTGCACATTGTTCATTCAAGGTTATTCAAGTCGTGATTCCCAAGATACGGTGGGGCCACACATTTTACATAAGAATATATACAGAAAACATTTAAGAAATATTCTTCTCAAGAACAGCAAGTCCATGATTAGTCATATTTATCATATATTTATAGTCATCCTCAAGTAATGTTGATTCAAGTTTGTTCTAATCATGACCCCTGGGGCTAGGGTGGGGTCATAATGGGTGATCAAATTTTTACATAGGAATATATAGGGATATTTTTCCTATATTCTAAAGTCAAATTTCTTTAAAAATCTTCTCCTCTTAAACAGCAAAGCAATGATTAGTCTTATTTATATGGAAGCATTGTTAGGTATTGTCATGGACAACAATATAAGCAGTTAAGGTAGCTATTCAGTACATATTGTTGCCGGCGACAATATTAACAGGACGACAATATGTACTGTTAATATATGTACCATATATGTACAATCACACTGCCTGAAATAACGTACAAGACACGTCAGTGTGATTTACACACCATTTACATTCATAAATTTTTTTTTTAAAAATCTTTGAACAACAATATGAAGTGAGAATATGTGAATTGAGGGTATGGTACATAATGTTGCCGGTGAAATATGTACCGATCGACGACAATATGTGCAGTGAGGGTTGGTACATATTGCCACGACAATATGTACAGAACGACAATATGTACCATCACAAGAACTGTTTCATTTGCATCATTTGATGTAACTATTTGCTTTGTTTTATTATGGTGCTGAAGGACATATCCCTTTTCATTTTTCAGGTAATGCATTTGCTACACATTCGATAAACAATGAAAGCTTGGAAGGTTATTGTAGCTCTTTTGGCATTATGGCTACTTATAATGATCTACATGTCCAACACAGTATTTCAACCCTCTGATGGTAATCTAGCTTTAGAGAGAGAACTTAAACAAACCCTACGACAATTGGATAAGCTGAAAGCCCAAAATGAGGAATTTCAAAATTTGGCCAATGATATCAGGTGTGTATTCCATTTTGCATAAAAATTTATTTCAGTTCCTAGAATAAAATAATAATAAACAAGGCATATACTTAGTAACTAACGATTGAATTTGAACTTCTTATATAACAAATAATGGTTTCAGGTCTTTGAACTTTTCTAGTCAAAAATTTGTTTGTCTGGCTGTGGGGACATTCTTGAGGTTGTCTTGCAAATCGTATACTTTGATTGGGTACTATGATAATGTAAATTCATTTATTGTTCTTTGCCCAAACTTTCACCATAAAAGGCCTAACAAATAATGAAATGTTGCAGGGTCAATAAATGTGTTACCAATGCCCCATTTTTCCTCCTCATGAAAATATTTTTTGCTGTGAAGAAGAAACTTCTACTATTCTACAATATATTCAAGAAGTGGTGTAAATCAAATGTAGATTCTCAAAAATGAAGACAGTTAGAAAATTTGAGATCAATTTTCCCCCAAAATCAGTACCATCAAAATGTATGACTTTTCAACACCTATACATGATAAAACCATTCCCCATGATAACTTGAAGACAAGGCTATTGAAGATCATAGATAATTGCTTCTTAAAATGGAACTCAGGATTTTTCATATCTTTTGATTGGTAATCTACAATCTTATTTTGTTAAATGTCTTTCTGATTCAACACATAAATTCTCTGAAGTGTTAAGATGCAGTCTTTCAAGTTTCTACATGTACTCTGAAATGTAGGGGATAGATCCTCCAGCAATCTGTCGGAATTTCCATCCATATATGTTGTACTTTCATCTTTATTAGCAGACCAAACGCTAGCTGTGGCATTAAATTTAACATTTATAGATGCGTAAACAGGACAGTGACTGTTGTAAGGACCAATAAAGGGCTGCATATGATAAGAACTTCTTTAATTTCAGTTCTGTACTTTTATAAACTGCAAATAATGTATGGATAGAGAGCATTTGCATTGCTTTATGAAAATCACAGTAGTGAACAAAACAAGAAATAAACACTTACAAATAATTTCTGTGGTACAGTACATATGAAAATCAATGTAAAACACACTTATAACCAAGTGCTAGGGACAGACGATTTTGCTTCATTTTAAATGTAAATCATTGTATACATTAGTAACAGTTTATATTTTAAAGCCACAGGGAATTGAAATTACTTTGCTGTAAGTGTCAATTCATTGTAAGCATGTTTGCTGTGACTGTGTTTTACTGTATGTTTTTAAAACTTACATTGTTGTACTTTAATATGACCCACAGGAAATTATCTAAAGGAAGCAAACTGCCATTGAAAGGAGGGGGGTCTGACAATAAGAAGATCAGAGAACTCCAGGATAAACTGGAAAGGATGTCAGAACAACTCCGTGTCCAGGAGAAAGTGGAACTAGTCGAAAAAGCACAGGAGGATGCTAGTGTCTCATTGTCAGGTATATGTTTGACAAGATAAGTCTTTTAAAAAGTAGGATTTAGAAACTGGTTGAAAAGGTCAAGACCACTAGATTTTCTGATGTTAGCATAAATTTGGATGCTAAATTACAGTGTAGCTGTCTCTTAACTTTACCATCTGATAATCAGTTGAATGAGTTGCAATGCATTGTGTGCTTCAAAAAATTTCAGTATGTACGTAGCATATTGAAAATGTAAGAGCAATTTTTATTGTTCCTAAGAAACTCATTTTTAGCTTCCTTGAGCCAAAGCCTCAAGTGAGCTTTTCTGATCAAAATTTGTCAATCATATGTTGTTGTCATTTTTGTTCGTCACCATAAACTTTTCACAATTTTAATTAATTCTTAATTAATTTATCCTTAATTTAACTTATCCTTCAAAAAGAACATTTTTTAAAAAATACTTTGAAATTTGTATTTTGAACTTTTAAGTCTTGCCTTGATTTTTTTAATTGCTTTAATTTATTAAACACTTATTGATAGTTTGAAAGAGAAGCTATGGTTATCAAGTATTATAGTAATCAATCGCCCATTTAGGAGATATTTTGCAAAGAGCATAATCTCCCCTTATATTTGAACCTTCTATAAACTCTTCCCACCTCTTAAATTAAGGGAGAGGTTATAAGTGTCTGTAAGAGAGGGAGTGTGTCACTGTATTTGCTTATCTTAATTGGCTAATTAATTGACCGAGACATCCCTGATTTGCAGATAATGAGGTGTAAACTGTGAACTACCTATTGTTTAACTTTCATTCCATTGAAGACAAATAGTATTATTAAAACAATTAATAGCTCTCAAAACACTTATTTCAATACAGAATGAAATTGTGCTATTATTGAATTACTTAAAGACACATTTAATTTACATGTTTATTACTAAGAGTTCTAATTTACTTTAATATTTTTTTTTAAAAAGACATGTACAGGAGTGTTTAACATGTACTGTCAACATACAGGAAGCCCAAATACTTCTTATGAAGTAATTCACAATAAAATATTAAATAATTTTTGCAACAAGTCAATTAATATGGGGATCAGATCCAAGGTTGAAAGGAATAATTAATTCCTTGGCATATTTTATTGTAGGAATCATGTCTCCACTTTCTGTGGTAGAGAATCCCTCATTTGAGCATTTAATGAGAATGTTTGCCAGAATAAAACCTTAAAAGAATCTGCACTGAAACTGCAGGAACACATTCAAACTTCAGTGGATAACATCAACATTTACCATTTAAATATTGCTTTGATATTTGAAGGGATAAAAACTTGGAAGTAATCAATTATTAATCGATTACATCTTCCAAAGTAATCAATTACGATCGATTACAGGACAAAAATGAGTGTAATCGATTACACAAAATTCCTTTAAGTAATCGATTATTAATCGATTACATTTTTCAGTAATCGTGCCCATCCCTGGTTTAGATGTGATGATTTTTTGCAAGTAATGCCCCTTTTTGAATTATACTGTTTATTTAAAGTGCACCGTGCTATTCATTATGTGTTGCATTGTCAAGTTTTGGGGGAGCGTGGGGTATGTGACCTTATCACTTTTTCTTTCATTCTTTTAGTACCTGTTTGTTGGTTTGGATTAATATTTATAATCTTGATGGAAAAAAATAGCACTAAAAGGAAACATGACAATGTTTTGTTTTCATATAGTTCAGCCCACAAAGGAACATGAGGTAGCCAGACGACGAGTGGAGAATACTGCAGCAGAATTTTGGTACTACATGAGGCATCAGCTACTCTCCCTAAAAAATGAGGCAGAGGGTAACACCAACCTTGTCAGTCATATAAACAAAATAATAGGAAATGCCCATGGATACCAAAGGTTAGAAAAAGTTACATGCATATGCTTAAAATTTTAAATGGACCATTTTTTTATGCTCTGCTACAAATGTTGGCCAGGGCATATAGAGTTTGTCCAGGGATAGACATTAACTTTCAGATTCACTTGCCCTTCGGGCAAGTGATCTCAAACTTGACTTGTCCGAATGCAAAACTTGGTTGCCCAAAATTAGGAAAGAATTTAAGGAGAAAATTATTAATTACTGTAAAGTTATGATAAGGAAAAAGGTGACCAAATACACTACTGTCAATTTGGAAAGTTGAGCTACTTGAAAAAAAATTTGATGCTGCATTTGTACATAAATGTATACCACTGTACTTGTAAATTTAACCTGTTAACACACACTGCCATGCAGCAATAACCCTCCGTTTCCATTTAATAAAATTCATATTTTTAAAAATTATTTTTGGTAGGATCTTTCTATGAATCTTAATTTTCAGAGATAACTGTGAAGCAACACTGAAAGAACACATACATCTTCTTGATCAGGATACATCATATTCCACTGTACTTATATATTATGTGCATGAATAAATATTCTAATTTCTTACAAGAAATTAACAACATTTTGTTAGACGTAGAACATATTTACTATCATGAAAGAAAATAACGGACCGATTATTAAATGAAATGTATAATTCAGAAACGCTAGCAAGGTATTCTGAATGCAGAAACATTTTCAGTCAGCAAAGTGGCGGAAATCAAGTGTTCAATTTATTGTTTTATTTATAAATTAATGTAAACTAAGTAAATATATGCATTTGTATGAGTAAAAATCACTTGCCGATCGGACAAGTACGTTGGCAATTTCACCTACTTGTCCTGGGCAATTAGACAACCGTTAATGTCGATCCCAGTTGTCATGTCCATCTTCCATCCTTCAGTTCTTCCATCCGTTCATCCTTCTCTCCTTCCTTCTGTCTGTCACACTTTGCATTTAGCCCAGTTTCAAAGAAACTGTTCAAGATACAGTAAAACTTGGTTATAGCAAAGTTCTGGGGACCTGAGAATTTACTTCGCTATATCTGTAATTCGTTATATCCATATAACAAATTCGTTAAAGTATACATAGTGACTTCGCAATATAGATTTTTTTCCCTTGAAGTATGACTACCAAATGTGTTTAGAGAAGTATACAATATAAAATTTATCTTGGAGTTCAAAAATTTTTGGACGAATAGTGTTGTAAATATATATACTTACAAAGAAAATGTCAGTTCAATATTTTAAAAATTAAATTCTTTAAAAATTTGCTATAAAAGATGTAAATTTCTTATTTTTAACTTCTAGGGGACACAGAATCAGTTCACTATAACCGTAAATTCATTATATTCGAGTTAGTTATATCCGTAATATTTTACAAGGAATTGTTAAGAATTTCGCGGGGGCTTGCAAAAAACTTCTCTATATCCGTAAATTCGTTATATCGGTGTTCGTACTAAACAAGTTTTACGGTACATGTATTTAAAGTAGGGATGGCAATTTGTAATCGGTTAATTGGTTACTCAGTCGGAACGATGATAATCGGTTAGAAAATCTGTAATTGGTTAGTTGAAAAAAAATTAATTTATGTGTAAATTTGAACACAATATCCTGAAAATTTAGTCAAGAAATACAAATAAAAAAAATAGCTGAAATGTTAGCATTTTCATCCATCTTAATAAACGGATTTGGAGATAAGTAGCGATTGACTTTGCGGGGGATATTGGTCAGTTTTTAATTGCTGTTTAAAGACATTGTTATTACGCAGTCTTACATGTGTTTCTTTAATGTTTTTAATTAAATCATCTTTGAGTACTGTGAGTTTATTATAATATGCACCTAACCTATACTATCCTTTCTGTTATCTATCAAATTATCGGTATATTATTAGCTCACCTGAGCCGAAGGCTCAAGTGAGCTTTTCTGATAGAAATTTGTCCGTTGTCTGTCGTCGGCGTTGTTGTTGTTGTTACCACATTTTCACATTTTCATCTTCTTCTCAAGAACCACTGGGCCAATTTCAACCAAACTTGCTACAAAGTATCCTTGGGTAAAGGGGATTCAAGCCTTCTTTCAAGGGGAGATAATAATGATTTTGCGAAAAAATTAATGGCATCATTTAAAAATCTTCTTTTCAAGAACCAGTGTGCTAGAAAGTATGAACCTTTTTTTTTTCTTTTTTTTTTTTATTTGAAAAAGAGACATATCAAGTAACATGCTGAAATTTTTTTTCTCACTTTCTCTCACACATTCACACTTCCCCTTCTGACTTTAAACAAGAATAAAATAAAAGAAAATTATTATTAACAGATACAAATATTCCATTTGAAAAAAAATAATTATTGTTAGTGCTTTAATAAATGTTTATAACTCAAAAATATTAATCCATGGTGACCATAAGTTTTCAAAATTCTTCATTTCAAATTTTTGAATTGATATGCATTTTTCTATTTTGTACTTAAGATTTAAATAAAGTAGCAGCCCATTAATCATTATGTTTTGCTTTAGTATGAACCTTAGTATGAACCTTATGTGGAATCATTGTGAGGTAGTGTAGATTCAAGTTTGTTCAAATCTTGACCCCTTGGGGTAGGGTGTGGCCACAATGGGGAATCAAAGTTTTGCAAAGGAATACATAGGAAAATTCTTTAAAAATCTTCTTCCCAAGAACAGCAAAGCCATTATTGGTCATATTTATATGGAAGCATCCTCAGGTATTGTAGATTCAAAGGAGATGGGCGAACATAGCGTGCAGAAAACCTATAGCTTCAGAAATATAAAAATCATGTTCAGTTTGTGAATTTAATATTTAGAGTAAAGTTCTCATTATTGAAATTTATGAAATTGTGACAAACAAAACTTTTCTGAGGAAAATTTTCACAGCAAAATTTATTCTTTTATTAAAAATATTAATGTGGTGTTCTTGGGGTTGAACCCTAGCAATAAAAATCCTGAGTATCATTTTCTTTCGAGACTAGCATGCTAACCACTAGACTACACAAGTCCTGACGAACATTGGCATTTAAATCATGTTTGTGATATGACCCTTGACTTAATGGACTTCAAGTATTTCTCGAAAAGATGCGAATGTTATGTCATAAAAGTATATTTTTAAGGTAGAGTGGGTCATTGCTCCATATTTTTGGTAACCAAAAAATGTGTATTTTTATGCAAACTTTGAGGATTAACTCTCAAAAATGTGGAGCGAAGACCTACTCATATCGAAAAATAGTGTTATAGTATGAGAAAATGACTCTTTTTGCCCGCTTTAATGTGTGTCTAATATTTCAAAGGCAAATAATTTCAATCTTTGAGGGATTTTTGCAAATTGTAGAGATTTTACATAGAGTATATTTTAATTTTAGACGAAATATCAAGGAAAATTTTGATATAATTGAAATTTAATTTTTCATTACCATGTTTGTCACACTATAGGCTTATCGCTCGTCATGTTCACCCATCTCCTTTGTTCAAATCATGACCCCTGTGGGTAGGGTGGGGCCACAATGGGTGATCAAAAATTTACATGTGAATATTAAGGAAAAATTTTTAAAAATCTTCTTCTCAAGAACAGCAAAGCCATGATTGGTCATATTTATATGGAAGCATTCTCAGGTACTGTAGATTCACTTTTGTTCCAATCATGACCCGAGGGTTAGGGTGGGGCCACAATGGGTGATCAAAGTTTTAGAAACGAATACATAGGAAAACCTTTAAAAATCCTCTTCTCAAGAACAGCAAAGCCATGATTAGTCACATATACGAGGGTTGTCCGTAAAGTTCATGGACAAGCTAAAATATAAATAAAAGTTGTGTCATAGATTATTATTTATTATTAGCATATTTATAATCCTTTACTGTATGTGAATTACAAAATGAAAAATTTTATTCAGTTTCAAGTGTATAATTACAATTGTGACTTCATTATTAGACTTGGGATGCTGACCCGGAGCACAACAAAGTTTTAATTAAAAAGTTATTTATCACTTTATACATTTCATTTGGATTTTGTTTAAATTCCGCGTAAATTTGGATGGCTTTCACATAATGAGGTTGACAAAAGTTATAACGTCAAACCTGTAAAATTTGAACGTTCAAAGTTTCGAAATGGCAGGGAAATCGAGGTCAGAGTTTATTAAGACAGGATCGTCATTGTTCGAAAAAGGGACGTTTTTGGAAAAGGTGGAGCAGAGAACAGTGATAAAATTTTGAGTAGACATCAGAAAACACCAACAGAGACCCATAAATTCCTTAAACAGTCGGGAAATCATAGTAAAGTAAGCCATTCTTTAGTGTTTAAGGAGGCTGGGGGGTCAACAAATTAACCACAAATTAACCACCAGATTTAACTTAATTTTTAGGTCACCTGAGTGACTCAGGTGACCTATTGCTATCCGTTTTTGTCCGTCGTCGTGCATTAACATTTAAACATTTTCAGCTTCTTCTCTGAAACCGCTCAACCAATTTCAACCAATTTTGGCATATAGCATCTGTGGGTGAAGGGGGACAAAAATTGTGAATTTCATGGTCCCTGCCCCCCTGGGGCCTGAGGGGTGGGGCTAAAACCACCAAAATTAATGCAATCTTTAAAAATCTTCTTCTTTACTCCTGGACATCAAGCAGTCAAACTGTTGACATGATTGTAATAAGCATTGAGCCCTCTACGTAAATTGTGAAATTCATGGCCCCGGGGTCAGGGGTTCTGGTGCTAGGGCGGGGCTATATAGATCATATAGTGAAAGTGCATTATTTCTTTGAAAATCTTCTTCTCTACTCCTGGGTATTATTGAAACAAATTGAATACATAGTTATGATAAGCAAGAGTGACTCTACCAAAATTGTGAAATTCATGGCCCCAGGGTCAGGGGTTCTGGTGCTAGGGCGGGGCTATATAGATCATATAGTGAAAGTGCATTATTTCTTTGAAAATTTTCTTCTCAGCTCCTGGGTATTATTGAAACAAATTGAATACATAGTTATGATAAGCAAGAGTGACTCTACCAAAATTGTGAAATTCATGGCCCCAGGGTCAGGGGTTCTTGTGCTAGGGCGGGGCTATACAGATCAAATAGTGAAAGTGCATTATTTCTTTGAAAATCTTCTTCTCTACTCCTGGGTATTATTGAAACAAATGAAATACATAGTTATGATAAGCAAGGGTGACTCTACCAAAATTGTGAAATTCATGGCCCCAGGGTTAGGGGTTCTGGTGCTAGGACGGGGCTATATAGATCATATAGTGAAAGTGCATTATTTCTTTGAAAATCTTCTTCTCTACTCCTGGGTACTATTGAAACAAATTGAATACATAGTTATGATAAGCAAGAGTGACTCTACCAAAATTGTGAAATTCATGACCCCAGGGTCAGGGGTTCTGGTGCTAGGGCGGGGCTATATAGATCATATAGTGAAAGTGCATTATTTCTTTGAAAATCTTCTTCTCTACTCCTGGGTGTTATTGAAACAAATTAAATACATAGTTATGATAAGCAAGGATACCTCTTCCAAAATTGTGAATTTCATGGCCCCTGGATCAGGGGTTCTGGTGTTAGGGTGGGGCTCTATTTATTATATAGTGAAAATGCATTAATGCTTTAAAAATCTTCTTCTCTGCTCCTTGGTATTATTTAAACAAATTAAGTACATTGTTATGATAAGCAAGGATGCCTCTTCCAAAATTGTGAAATTCATGGCCCCAGGGACAGGGGTTCTGGTGCTAGGGTGGGGCCATATAGATCCTATAGTGAAGGTGAATTATTTCTTTAAAACTCTTCTTCTCTGCCCCTGGGTATGATTTAAACAAACTAAGTACATTGTTATGATATGCAAGGATGCCTCTTCCAAACTTGTGAATTTCATGGCCCCAGGGTCAGGGGTTCTGGTGAAAAAAAGGGGGGGGGGGGCTCTATTGATTATATAGTGAAAAAGCAATTTTTTTCTGAAAACATTCTTTTCTGCTTCTGGTTAAAAAGCAAAGAAGCTAGTGTATAGTTATGATGAGCAAGAGTGCTTCTTCCAGAGTAGTGAATTGCATGACCCCTGGGTCAGATGTGCTGGTGCAAGGGTGGGGCTCTTGATAATATAGTGAAAATGCATTATTTCTATTAAATAATCCTGTCTGCTCCTCAGTGTTAAGCAGATAAACAAAGTGATTACTTATGATGTGCAAACTTCTGGTCCCAGGGTGAGAGGCTCTGATGTTTCTCGATGGAGGGGGGGGGGGGGGGTTCTATTGAAAATATAGTGAATCTGTAGTAAAAATGCATTATTTCTTTAAAAATCTTCTCTGCACCTGGGCATATCAGAGGCAAAAAGAGTAAAAGTTTTGATAAGGAAGGGTATTTTTACCAGATATTTGAACAGCTGGACCATTTAGTCAAGAGTTCTGGTCCTAGCTAGGGCACTATTAATTTGTAATCTACTGAGAGGAGTTATTCCCCTTTGCCATTTACTTTTGATAATTAATCACTGTAAATAATGTACTTGAAAGGTTAATAGAATAAGAGAATTATGCAAGAATTTTTATTGTATAATACAAAAAGTACTTTCATAGTTCTATTTTTCTTGCTTTTGGGCAACAAAGCTTCACCTTTCAGTTCATTTTATACTCTATGGATCCTCTAAATTGTTGTATTATACTCAGGTGACCATTAAGGCCCTTGGGCCTCTTGTTTAGATATGATATCTTAAGCTGTCAACTATCATTTGGCAAAGAAAAATTTCAAAAATTTTAGTTTTAAAATTTGATCATTTTCTATATCTTCATATGGAGCTCTTCTTCTAAAGGAGATCAATATAGTCTAAAAATGGCCACAACCCCCCAGCCTCTTTAAGTGGCGCAGAAGATTTTTGGACAGAAGGGACAGATTTCAGGATGACGTGCGTGAAGGAAGACCATCTTTCCGAGATTGCAGTGCTGTAAAAAATGAAGTTCGTAACATGACTTTGCCGTATTTCCGTACATACAGTCGTTTTATGCGGACAGAAGTTTGATGATTTGCAGAATCTGAGACAGGAAGTGTTGAATACTATTTCATGTATGAAACCAGAATAGTCTGTGCACATTTTTTATGACTGGTTAAAGCGACAAAAGAAATGTGTTGAGTTAAGCGGTGACTTCTTTGAGAAAAGTTAAATGTATTTAGCTTTTGACGTCGAGTAACGTCAAGGATTTTTGCTTTAGTGCTCCGGGTATGAGTGTGTATCTTTTTTGTATCTGATAAAAATATTACTTTTTGTGCTTTGTTTGTGATTAAAACTTGCATTTTAATAAACTGAAACATGAATTTAATGAACATAATAGTTTCATATATTTTATCGATGTTTGTCAGTAATTATCAATGTTATCCATGAACTTTATGGACAACCCTCGTATATGGAAGCATCCTCGAGTAGTTTAGATTCACTTTTGTGCAAATCATGACCCCCAGGGGTAGGGTGGGGCCACAATCAGGAATCAAAGTTTTACATAGGAATACATAGGAAAACCTTTAAAAATCTTCTTCTCAAGAACAACAAAGCCATTAGTCATATTTATATGGAAGCATCCTCAGGTAGTGTAGATTCAAGTTTTCAAATCGTGACCCCCCGGGGGTAAGGTGGGGCCACAATGGGTGATCAGAGTTTTACATAGGAATATAAAGGAAACATTTTTAAAATTTTTTTTCATATTTTTTCGAGAACAGAAAAGTTGTGATTGATCATATTAGTCTGGAAACATCCTCATGAAGTGTAGATTCAAGTTTAAATCATGACCCCCGGGGGTAGGGTGAGGCCACAATGGGTAATCAAAGTTTTACATAGGATCACATAGGAAGAAATCTTTAAAAATCTTCTTCTCAAGAACAGCAAAGCCATGATTATTAGACATATTTATATGGAAGCATCCTCAGGTACTGTAGATTCAAGCTTATTCAAATCATGACTCCCCGGGGTAGGATGGGGCCACAATAGGGGATCAAATTTTGCAAAGGAATACATAAGAAAAATCTTTAAAAATCTTCTTTTCAAGAACAGCAAAGCCATGATTGGTCATATTTATTTGGAAGCATCCTCAGGTATTAGAGAGGTTGAGATTGCTTATGTGTACGGGTACGCGTACGTGTAATAAAATACTTACAAGTACACGTACATGTAAGGTGAGAAATACGGTTGAGATTTATTACGTGTAGCACTTTACATGTAGCACGCACGTGTTAAAAATCATTGTGATGTTATTTACGCAACATCATGACGTTTTTTCTCACAAAATGGAAGATATAGCTGATATAGCCTGTATAATGGATGATGATTTGCTTTTGCTTTCCACATGTTGTGAAGGCCATGAAAAAGGACCTTCTCTTCATGTAGAAGATTTTACCGAAGATCAATTTATTTCATATTTTCGATTCAAAAGGGACGACATACACCGTCTTTGTCATGCTTTACAGATTCCATCTCACTTTGTTTGTCCCAACGGTACTAGAACATCTGGAACAGAAGGTTTGTTCATATTATTACGTCGCCTAGCTTACCCAAATCGGCTCGACGATATGGTGCCTTTATTTGGTCGTTCAAAATCTGAAATTTCCTACATCGTTAACACTGTTCTGAATTTCATTCAGGTTGAGGGAATTTGATCAACTCTTATTGAGTGAAATGAAACTACGAGAGTACACTGAAGCTATTTCTGACATTGGTTCACCTTTATCCCATTGTTGGGGATTCATAGATGGTACAGTGAAACGAATTTGCAGACCATTGAAACATCAGAAAGTTGTTTTTAGTGGCCACAAACTCTTACATGGACTTAAGTTTCAGTCAATTACAATTCCGAACAGATTGATAATTCACATGTATGGGCCTGTCGAAGCAAAACGCCATGATGCGGCTATGCTTAGAATGAGTGGATTAATGCCAATGTTAGAAGACAACATGACGCTCCCCGACGGTACCATATTTTCCCTGTATGGCGACCCAGCATACCCTCTCAGACCACACTTGATGGCCCCCTTTCGTGGAGCAGTACTAACTGAGCAGCAGTTGGTTTTCAACAAACGTATGTCAAAGTTACGGTCAAGTGTCGAATGGAGTTTTGGTAAAATTCTCTCATTATTTTCATTTGTCGACTACAGAAAAAACCAGAAACTTTTTCTTCAACCAGTCGCTAAATACTACCTTGTTGCAACACTTCTCACAAACTGCCATACTTGTTTATATGGAAGCGTCACAAGTGATTACTTCAGCCTGCAACCTCCAACTCTTGAGGAGTATATGTCTTAAAGAATTAACCAATGAAATCAATGAAAAGCAAACAATGAAATTGAATGTCGTTTGTATTTAACTGAAAAATAAACTGTTAATCTTTTAAAAAATAAATTTATTTATTTATTGTGTTATAGAAATGATTTGTCATTATATATTATCAATGTCATTTATTTAAACATTTCGCTAGAAGCTCCATCATCATTTTATTGTGCTGCTTCTCATTTTCAAGTCTCTGTACCCTCTCTTGCATTGTCTTTCTAGTTCGAACCTATCCCTCTCAAGTTTTAATTCTTCCTTTTTCAATGCGAGTTCCTCTTGTTTCGTTGCTATTTCTGCTTCCGTCTTTTCCTTTAAATAAGTGACACCGGAAGATTTTCTCAGCATTTTTCTGATGTCTTCCTCTGAAACAAGTTTTGATTATGATTAAATAGTAAAAAGCAAAGGTGCCCCATTAAATTCAGTTCTAAAAATGAGACATCCAGTGGTTGTTGCTTTGGGAATAAACCGACATTATGCAGTGAAATTTCATCTTTTTGTGTAAGGAATGTCACTGTATCACCGTGCATGGAAAATGTACTGGGGAAAGATTAATGTACTTAAGCTTCACTAACATAATGCAGTACAGTGGTTCCTTTTTACTACCCAATAGTGTAGACGGTATTAAGTATGCTTTCATTAGGTAAAACGGAGTTTTAATTTTATTATGAAAAAATTAATGTAAAAATTAGAAGCCTGTTTTTACATCTATCACGTTTAAAAGCTCAAGACCACAAGCCCTCCCCCCCCCCCCCCCCCCCAACTGCATTTTCTTTATTTAAAAAGGGTGGCTGTACTTAAATTACATATTATAAAAAGAAGATACATAAACTCAGTCAATAAGACTGCGGAGTGTTATATAGATTGACAAATTAAGTAATTTTAATATCGTACAAGAAAACATTGTTTATTATTTTGTGTGAAAGAAAGTCTTTTCTTAATTATATTATTTTACTTCACGTAGGATTTATTTATTTATTTTTTTTTACGTTTTTTTTTTTTTTGGGGGGGGGGGGGGTTCAGTTTCGCTGTTTATAGGCATTTTCGCACACAGGCACCTGACGTTTTAAATCTTTCTCTTTATTGATAAAAATATCCCCATACTTATTATTATAGTATGCGGATATTTTTTATCAATAAAGAGAAAGATTTAAAACGTCAAGTGCCTGTGTTTTCGCACACATATTTTCTGCTGTAGTTTTTTTTTTTCTTTTTTGGAATAAACAAATATTTACTGGAGAAAAATTTTTTTAAAAATGTTCAGTGAATTACACAATACACAAAAAAAAAACCCACACATTTATGCAACTTTTAATCTGAATGGGAAAAAAAGATAGGTTATAGGGAGGCCTTATTTATATTTTACATTTTCAGATGTTGACTCTTATAATTTTATTCTTATTTAAGATTTAAAAAAAAGGTTCAAAATTCCCTAAGTAATGGGGACCACAGATACAAATAACAATTAAGCCTTATTGAGACTATGTTATTTACTTAAACAATTCATTACCACTTTTTGTAGGTGTTAAGTTCTCAAGGGCCCGTTTTTGAATATCTTTCCCGATCGTTTCTTCCTTTTCCGCTTTTGTTTTCAGAGTCTTCTTCTTCTGTTCCTCCTCATCAAATAATTCTGATGCTTCATCCATGAGATTCTCTTTCTCCCCGTACTCTTCATCTACTCCAGACCTGCATTAGAAATTTATTTGATAAATTTACAAAAAAAAAAAAATAATAAAGACAATAGCCAATTGATTCCTATTTTGATGAAAATATTTTAAAATAAAGTTGCCAAACTATTAAACATACTTTTTTAGGGAAATCTTATTGTGTTTCCGTCGTTGTTCAATAAGTAAAAGAGTTCGTTCACGAACCCGCCTATTATCAACATCCATCGGCAGTTTATTGGCTATTTCAGTCCATTTTGACTTTTCTTCAAAGGGATTTTTGGATAGGACTTCTCTGCATAAATTAAACAGTATGATTTGGAATAATAATCCTGCAAATATTATGAAATCGAATAATTTTCAACTTGTTGATTTGTGGTTTATTTTAAACTTTTCTCGCTTTGCAATTACCGGTTCTTTGAACTGTACATATTCTTACCTTAGCAGTTTGATGTCATGTTGATCAGAAAATCGGACTTGTTTTTTCCTGTCCATTATTAGTCTGTAGCCAGTGTAGGGACCAGTTTACCTATATCGATCTGATTAAAAGAAAAAAAAATAGTGCTTTATGTGCACTTCGAGAATGTATTATATAAATTTTGATTCCTTTCAGTTTACTATTCTAAATAATAAATATGCATTTAAAAATGAGTGGTGAATAACGTGTTCTGGTTGATTTTTGTATCGGTGTTACAACTGTATACTAGTATTTTTATAAAAACAACTTTATATTTTTATAAATTCAGAGCCATCCGAATGCTTACTATACATACAAATTATAAATACTGTAGTTCATAACGTTTAACACAATATAATGATGTAAAAAAAATATTTCTTATGAGATGACATGACACGTAACGTTAGGCGCTAGGTCCGGTAACACGAGTCTCCTGTGCTTGTACATGTATTTATGTATTTTTAATATAGTATATGTCGATTATGTTTGTAAATGTTCACCAAAAAGTACAAACATAAATGCCTTGAAAATTCAGAAAATATCAGGTTGTAACAAGCAAAATCTAATAGACACACAATGCGCACTTCATTCATAAAGAGTCCCCCCCCCCCCCCCCCCCCCCCCCCCAAAGTGATTCCAATGTCACACAGTCACACTTAGACTAGAATGTTAAATGTTCAGTAAAAAATCAACAAATTTACAAATTCTAAGGCGATAATAGATGACAACCATTTGAATTGAAGGCGCACGATCTATCTAAAATATTTACATTAAATTCACAGAGCTGTCAATGGTCGTTCAAGGTTTATGTTTTGATTTCGGTGCTGTTTTTTGCACAATCAGATATAAAACATTCCCAAAATACACTGAAAATGTTAAATTTGTAAATTAAATACCTTTATCATTCAGGAATTGTTTATATATTTAAGAAAAATCTACAAGTTTGTACTTACGTGTAGATGCCGCCCTACAAGTTCTGCCGAACGTGTAGAAAGCAAACGTACTCGAGAATTGATGACATAATACACCATATTTTAGGGGATTCACCTACTACAAGTACACGTACACGTATGCGTAAAAAATCTCAACCTCTCTATTGTAGATTCAGGCTTGTGCAAATCATGACCCCTGGGGATAAGGTGGGGCTACAATTGACGATTAAAATTTTACATATGAATACCGTATTATCCCTATTAACCGCCCAGGACACTTAGAAAAATTGCGAAAAGGGGGCTGTTATTTTGGTATTCTCATTATAATATTTTATGTCATATTTTAACTTCAAGAAATCTTTTGAAAAAAAAATAAATTCAGAGAACCACTAAAAGATTGTCTATCTTTCCTTTAAGTTAAGATAATCCATCCAAAGTATGCTAAGTGATTCATTTTTCCACCGAGAAATTAGAGAATACACAAGGAGAACAAATTTTGTAGGTAACTATCACTATCAGAAATACATAATGATTAGGTCATTCTCAAACTTTATCATCTGGAATCACAATGTGATTTGTTGTATACTATAATTGTGCGATCTAAGAGCACCTGCAGATTCCTTGTAATTTCTATCATGTACAAGCTTTCGTACCAATAGGCTGAAGCCATTCTCGACTTTGATCTAGTCAACACTTCTCTTGACAACAAAATTTTCTTGAACACTCCAAGAACTTTACAAGGCAACTTGATCCACACTACTTTGTTAGGATAGTGTATGGTTGTATCAAGAATCGAGGGGGGGGGGGATTACACACAAACATTTTCCTCTTTCCGATTTTGTAAATTTCAAAACAATAGGCACCAAATTCCATCCGAGTATGACAAAAAAATATGTTTGGATTATCGATTTTGATTTTGAACATATACAATATTCCTTTAAAAAAAGGAATTTTGCAGTCGATTAAATTTAAATCTAACAATGCAAGATTATCCGTTCACAACATTAAATATTTGTGAACACAGTTGATTTTTGTTGGCTATGAATAACAAAATGCAAATGCAGGGACGCAGAATCAGATCTAGACAATCAAGAATATTTATGGTTTACATATATTATACTGGTTTTGATAATTCTTAATAAATATGTTGATATATAGTATATTATGTTCAAATTTATATGATTTTATTTAATAATTCCTATAGCTGTCTGATTGGTTGTGGTCCATCATTTTAAAAATCATATACTAAGTTATGCTGCACTAGACCTTCCACATGAACATAACATTTATTTTTTTCTACATGTATGGACTAAAAGTAGATCAAAAATTTCCAACAACTGAGATAATTTAGCAACCCTCAAACTACAATGTTCACTCGCCTTTGGGCTCGGGGAATACTGTTCATGGGGTAGCTTAATTGTCATATTGTCCTCCAAACAGCTATTATTGTGTGATATTATTAACTTTTTATATTAAAAAGCATGGTTAGATAGGTAATAGATAAAAGTTCTTCGTAGATGTAGTCAAAGCTTATCTTAATAATAGAAGTAATAAAACAAAGACCAGTGTCATGAAAATTATAAGTCATTAACAACAATATCCTCAAAGTTTTATTGAATATTTAAACATTATTTTATTAATTTAAAAATGCAAACTGTAATAAATTTCCTTTTATTTTCTGCAAAACGACTCAGAATTAAGCAGTTTGAGTATTTTATTAGGGCCCCGCAAGGATTAGTGGGTGCCCTATAGTAATCACTCTGTCTGTCTGTCCGTCTGTCTGTCCGTCTGTCATTCTTCCGTCCACAAATTTTCTGTTTTTTTCTAATAACTTTTTTTAGGGTTGACCAATTAAGTTCAAATTTGGTATGTTGGTTGAATAGGCAGTAAGACATATTTTGATGCTAAGTTTGGTTCTCTATGTCATCTGGTTTGGAGCTGGGGTGGTGGGGTAGATTCCTTAACTTTATATAAGAGTGAATCGGCAAAGAGAGATAACTGCTGAGAATGTTCCTATTGTAAACTATGAAAGGCTGCAATGAGTCTCTTGGGATTAATTAACTTTCCTCTTGAAGAAAATCCAAAGCATTTATCTTTATCTGTCACATTGAGATTAATTAACACCTCTGTCTGCAAATGAAGTTTGTTTTGAAGTTAAGGTCAATTCTGAATGATGTTTACATTCTCTGATATGTGGATTTAAATAATGTTCATACTTTATTTTGGTAAAATACACAATGAGTTATTTATGATTTTGTTGAATTCTAAAAACAAGATATAGATAAAGATATCTTTTTTATAATTATTTTCTTTTTTTTCTTTCTTTTTTCTGCCTTATGTAAATTCAAGAATACTATTTATTTTAAGAGGTAATCGGATAATAACCTCATTCTATCATTGCTGAAAAAGTTCTTGTAAATTTAGAAGAAAAGGTTGAGAGAGCAGTATAAATTAATCCCCTGGGATTAATTATCTTGCTGGTCGCAGAAAATTTTAGAGGGTTGTATTTCTGTCACTTTAAGATTAATTAACACCTTTGTCTGCAACTGATGTTTGTTTTGAAGTTAAGGTCAAGCCTGGGTGATATTTGCATTCACTGAAGACTGGCATTTTAGAAAACACATGCTTCATTCTTCTTTAGATATACATTTAACTGAGTCATTATAGATATGATGTTTTTACTGCCTTATGTAAATACAAGGATACTATTTACAGGTTGTTGGATATTTAGCAGTTGCTGTTGCTCATTCTTCTTTATATATTTTTAAATTTTTGTAATCAAGTAAAATTCTCATCCCGTAATCTGCACCCTTATATTTCTACCCCTCAGCGGGGCCCTTGTTGACTGGTCAGATTTCTAGTGTAATTCTAGCGTTCGCCATTTTGAATCGCCATTTTGAGCTAATCAACACAACTTTCAAATTTAAACGACTAAATTTTCTGAATTAAAGTGATAATATTAATATTCTATTATCATTTTCATAATTGCATTACGCTCAATAAGATATTAACACATCCATTCTCCTATTTGAACGACATTAAGGAATAATTAGAAAAAAAATGGATATCCACCATTTTGAATCACCATTTTGACTTATAAATTACAGCTGCACCATCATTCAGTTGTAGAATAGTGAGATGCAAAGGAAAAAATACCAATCTGCAGTGTATGGATATTTGCAAATGTAAAATCCTGAACAAAGTAGAATATAGAAACAATAGACAAATAAATCAGAGAAAATTCGAATTAAGTGTAGAAACGACTAAATTTTCTGAATTAAAGTAATAATGTTAGCATTCTTTTATCATTTTATAGTTGCATTACACTCAGTGAGATATTCATACATTCTTTCTCCTGTTTGAAAGACATTAAGAGAAAATTAGAAAAATTGGATGTCCGCCATTTTGAATCGCCATTCTGACCTTTTTAACGCCATTTTCATGAAGGCCAGCATATTTTTTCGGATTCAGCAATCTCGAAATAGGTTAAAAAACTATGCTGGACCAAATAATAATTATTTGCCGTTAAAACTTATTTCTAGCCTTCTTTTAAAAAATCAGGACCAGACTACTAGAACGGTTGATTTTTTAGCATAGGGTTTTATTTGTCACCTATGCATTATATACATGTAGGCCTAGCGGTGACTACATGATGATATAAACTTACTCTTTCATTTAACCTGTCCCATGGCTACCTATGCATACTATAACTAGAAAAAAAATATCCTCTTAAAAAAGAACTTCTCTTAAACCGCTGCACAGAATTTGGTCAAACTTTGCAGATATTTAGTACACAGTGTGTAGATGTGCATATTACCAGCAAATTCTGATTCCATTATTTTTCTGGAAATTTCGGCACTTTTCAACTTAAATTTTTGCCCTATTGTGAATATAGAGATGAACAGTTTGTTAATTAGTGCAACTCCTCTTAAACCGCTGCACAGAATTTGGTTAAACTTTGCAGATATTTAGTACACAGTGTGAAGATGAGCGTATTACCAGGAAATTCTGATTCCTTTATTTTTGCCTTAAGAGTTTTGCCTATTATTGAAGAAACTTTCCAGCTAGGTAATAAGGAAATCCACTGGAATCAGCTCTTGCAATGAAATTTTGTGAAATATTTTATGACCTTAAAAGACCCCTATTGATTTTGAGATCAAAATATTATTGATTTATCACACACACACACACTCACACACACTCACACACACAAAATCTTGGATAGTTCTCACCCCCCCCCCCCCCCCCCCTTCAAATTAGTGCTTTGCCTTAAATAATTTCTTAAGTACAGTATATAAACAAATTCATATGACTACATCATAATTTTTTTTCCATCAATTATTTAAATGTGTAAATTGTCATGTGTTGGACTTACACTCATTAACAAATCGAAATCACTGAGGAATTTAAATAACAGTTTGTCAGCATAACTCCTGCACTGAATTTCCTGAAACTTTGTAGGTATTTCAGACATAATGTATAGATTTGTATATTACCAAGAAATTTTGATTCCATTATTTATCTAGAAACTTCAGCCCAATTAAATTTGTAACATACAAAGATTTGAATGTCCTATGCAAGAAGTTCTGATGTGATGATTTTTTGCAAGTAATGCCCTTTTTTGAATTATACTGTGTATTTAAAATGCACTGTGCCATTCATTACGTGTTGCATTGTCGAGTTTTGGGGGAGCGTGGGGTATGTGAGGCTGCTCACTTTTTCTTTCATTTTTACCAGGTGGTAAGTCTCAGGTGAGGGGGGACTTAATTTTACAGGTGTTAATGCCTCGACGGCTAGCAGTCTACCTGTAGTCGTGTTTTCTGATAATCCCTATACATAGGAAATGACTTAATACACAGGAAAGACTCGTGCAGTTGTTGAACTTTACCTGCATTGGATTAATTTGTAATGTCATTGGGACAATTTTAAAATAATAGAAAATTATTGAAATGAATTACTCCTACTGTTTTGAATTTAAATGGTTTTTGTTTGTTTTAGATTCATTTTTTTCTTTTTTTTTGTTTTAATTAATTTTTTAAAAATTTTATTTATTTAAGATTTATTTTTGTAAAAGATATGAGATTTTCCCGTAAAGTATTATTAAATTAATTTGACGTGATTAGAGGATGCTAGCCATGATCATTATTGACCGATACAAGTCCCTGAGTATTGCTATGGATTTCAATTTCTGGCTGCATAGCGATCATCTTCCCACACCTTTGATGGCCATTTTCCACAACATTTTATAAAGCTTTATTTTGTTTGTTTTTTTTCCTAGACAGTGCATTCATGTAGGAATTTTCTGACTAGAAAGTTGTCTATTTGATTCGTCCTTGATGTCCTCGTGTTCAGGCGTACTAAATCAGACATTCTATCTCTGAATCATTTAACAGTTGTTACGGCCACTGATATGTTAATTTAAATCGTAATTTTGTCACCATGTCTCAAAAAATGATGCTTATAAATTGAATAAAATCTAAATTACAAATAATTTTAAAAATATTATTACCTAAGGATGATTCATTATAAAAAAATTTATTCTAAAACAAAATGATTTATGTACTACATGTACTTAATGAATGTTTTACCAAGCAAAAAATGTTTGTATCAATACAGTGTCTTTGTCGCACTGGGATATGCGGTAATCATCAAAAGACCTTGAGTTAATTTAACGATTGACACAAGCCCTAGACAAGGTATCTTGGGGATGTACAAGGTATACACTGTAGGAGTGAAACGGTTCTCCGCCGTATCAATTCACCGCGGTATTTTTTCTCAGTTTGATACACGGTCCAAAATCTCCTTTTTCGGTTCGGTTCATTTTTCGGCCGGAATCGTTATTCAGTCAGGTTTAGCATAGGTAAAGATACATTACTCGGCATAATTAAGTATTTAAAAAGTAAATTTGTGAGGATTGATAGTTTGTAAAATCATTCTAATCAATTTCTTATAGTCAATTTGCATGTAAATTAAGTGACTAGATTTGGTAAAAGAAACAAAAAACTACGTTGAATTTGTTTGTTTTTATCAAAATGTATTGTATTGAAAATAACTGTACTGAGACAAAATTATACGGTATGTATTGTACCGTGAAGGAGGCGTATCGTTTCACCCCTAATACACTGGGACTAGGAATTAAATGTCAATCAAATTCTAGCACCCAATTCTTGAGCTTAATTCGCTTGATTGACAGGGGTCCCTAGACCAGGTATATTTGGAGGAGATGCTTATTTTCTCTGCCTTTAAACCAAAATTCAAACTCTATATTGGTGAGAACTATTCAACTAGGCATAATATTTAGTTTCAAAGAAACTGTACAAGATAATTTCATTAAAAATTGAGCACTGATACATTTTAAATGGGGACTATTCAACTACATCAAAATTTCTGACCCTGACTTTCCATATGACCTTGACCTAACTATTAATTATTTTGCTTTAAGCACAGTTTAGGAAACTAAGATATTTTCATTAAACTTCATACAAAGAAACATATTGATAAGAGAAATTCTTCAGTATCATACTATTTTGACCTTGTTTTTCCCTATGACCTTGACGTCACTATTCCTCATTTTGCATTTATCTTAATTTCAAAGAAGATATTCATGATATTTTCATCAATCTTCATACAAAGATAAGAGCTATTCCGCTGTGTCAAATTTTCTGCCCTTGACTTCCCCTATGACCTTGACCTCACTACTATTATTTTTTGTTGCATTTAGCATAGTTTAGAAGAAACTGTTCTTAATTTTTTTTTCAAATTTTACATACTAATCCAAAATGATGAGAGCTATTCTAACTGTTGAGAGTTTTCCCTATAACATTAACTCAATCTGATTAAAATCAGATCTTTGTTACGCTCCGAAATTCTGATCGATGGTCGCTGTACAACGACCATCAGAATTTCGGAGTGTAACAAAGATCTGATTTTAATCAGATTGAACATTAACTTCACTTTTAATGATATTTAATCACACTTTATAATACAGAGTTGCATATTGGTTACAGTAGGTAAATTATGTCATAATTTTCTAACCTTGATCTTCTTTACTATTTTGATTTTTCCTTGATGTTAAACCCTCTTTTGAAGATTTCTTAATCAAACATACATGTTTACTAATTATTGAGGAAAACATTTCATTATTGTCTTAACTTGACCTTTCCAATGACCTTGACCCCACTTTTTCTTCATTTTGCAGTTAGCCAAGTTTCAAAAAAAGTGTTCAAGATATTTTCGTGGAACTTTGTATATATCAGTATACAAAGTTCAACAAAAATATCTTTAACAATTTGTGAGAGCAATCAAAATGTGTTCATAATTTTTTGTTGACCTATGACCTTGAATTTCACTTTTTCCTCCCCCCACCCCCCCCCCACCCCCTTTTTGCTCTTAATTTATCTTATTTAATTCTGTGCAGAATTACTTCAGAAAACTCCATACATCAATTAATCTCTGTAAGACCATTTTAAGATCCATATTTAGAGATCATATGTAAATTTGCTAAATTTGGGAGAATGAACATGAAACAATAATATTTCGTTTAGTTGCTAGATAATAGATGGGATGAATCAATCTCAGACCAAAGACAATACATTTCTTATTGTAAAGCAGTACAAATGTAGTTGGGGGGAATTCATGTCCTATGGATATATTTCTAGTTCTTTCTCAATTGGATGTAACATTCCAGTTCTAAAGTCATGGTTATTTTATGAATAAGAAATGTTTTAGAAACAGTAAGAACACTTTATAATACATGCATGAAAATCTTACATGTACAGTCACTGTGTATCTTGACATTTTATAACAAGAAATTCTCAATTTAATGAAAAAAAAAATTTCATGGCATTTAAAAATGCAAGCAACAGAAATGAGATCATGATGATGAGTCTTGTGATCTAATATTCAACTGTGATTATTTGATTTTCAGAACCTTAAATTCTGATTTCTTGAATCTGAGGTCAGTGGATGGAATGGAGCAATGGAGAAAGAAGGAATCCCAAAAGCTGACAGATCTTGTACAGAGGAGATTCCATTATCTTCAGGTTTTTATGTTTCCTGATTTAAGTTAAAATGAGATTCACATGCACACTTTCCTTTGTTAGTTTAAATATGTTAACTAAGAAGAGCATCTATACTATCATACCCCTCCTTCCTTGCAAACAAATTGCCATGTTTATAAGTCTGTCTGGTTGTAGACATTATTTTTCTGGAATTTTCTTTGTAGGATTAATATAAGCCATTTGAACTTGTGCACCATGTACTTTTATGCTCCCATATCAAAGATTTGGGGGTGTATAATTTTTTCCCTGTCCATCTGTCTGTCTGTCTGTCTGTCCGCAAAACCTTTAACATTGCCCATACCTTTTGATGATTGGAGCTTTGGCTTTCATATTTCACATGTGTATTCCTTGTGACAAGACCTTTCTTTGGGTTCCATCATATTTTACCTTTTCAAATTGACCTTGGAGTTTGACCCAGTTTTGCAAAATTTTACCTAACTTTAACCTTGGCTATATTTGTTTGTTTGTATGTTGTTTAACGTCCCTCTCGAGAATTTTTTCACTCATATGGAGATGCCACCACTTGCCAGTGGAGAGCTGCAAATTTTGTCCTTTGCTCGGCACTTATGGCCATTGGGTAGTGAGGGGTCTTTTTCGTGCCAACACCAACTGCGACATGGGACCTCGGTTTATATGGTCTCATCCGAAGGACCGGTCTCCACGTCCCACAGTGAGATTCGAACCTGCGACATAAGGATCAACTCCTTACCTCGCGACTCTAGAGCAGACGCTCTAACCACTGCGCCACGCGGGAGACTACCTTGGCTATAACTTTTGAACAGTTGGTGTTAGGGCTTTCATACTTCACTTGTTAATCCTTGTGACAAGACCTTCCTTTGGATACCAACAACTTTGACCCTTTGACCTTGACCTAAGAGTTTGACCTACTTTTGAAAAACTTTAACCTTGGCCATAACTTTTGAATGGTTGGTGCTAGGGCTTTCATACTTCACATATGTTATCCTTGTGACAAGAATCTTTTGGATACCAACAACTTTGACCCTTTGACCTTGACCTAGGAGTTTGACCTACTTTTGAAAAACTTTAACCTTGGCCATATCTTTTGAATGACTGGTGCTACAGCTTTCGTATTTCACATGTGTATTTCTTTTGAGAAGGCCTTTTCTTGGGCATCTAATTGTGACCATTTGACCTGGACCTTGATGTTTGACTTACTTTTGAAAAACTTTAACCTTTTCAATATCTATTGAATGGTTGCTGCTAGGGCTTTCATATTTCACAGGTATTTTCCTCAAGACAAGACCTTACTTTGGGTACCAACATATTTGATTTGCATTTGAGAAAGTTTAACCTTTGCTATAAGTTGCCATAAGGGGCATCAGTGTTTCACAAACACATCTTGTTTTCAGATTGATTTGTCAGAATTTAAGAAGATATGATTCTTTTTAGAGATTTAATTGTACATTTCTTCTTTGGTGGGAATAAGAGAAGTGAAATTCTTGTCTGCTCATACTTAAGAGGATAATGCTTTATGCTTAATACAAAGGTAGCTTGTGCCCAGAGTGTATCTTGACCCTATCTTGACCTTATACAAGGGCATTTTGGACAAGGTCAGGGTTACAGGTACAAAAATATTAAAAGGGCATAGACTCACTTGCGTTTGTTTACAGTTTTGATTTTCTCTACAAGTTCACCTGAGTCACTCAGGTGACATTTTGCTATCTGCTTTTGTCTGTTTTGTTCGTCATTCATTGTGGGTTAACATTTGAACATGTTCAGCTTCCTCTCTGGAAGCAATGAATCAATTTCAACCAATTTTGGCATATAGCATCTATGGGTGAAGGGGAAAATTTTAAATGTCATGGTCCCTGCCACCCTGGGGCCTGAAGGATGGGGCTAAAACCATAAGAATTAATGCTGGCAGCTCTGTAAATTGTAAAATTCATGATCCTAAGTGTCAGGGGTTCTGGAGTTAGGGTGGGGCTCTAATGGTCATATAGTGAAAATGCATAAATGCTTTAAAAGTCTTCTTATCTACCCCTGTATATTGAGCAGATAAACTAGGTGCATGGTTATGGTGATCAAGGGTGTCTCTTCCAAAATTGTGTATTTCATGGCCCCTGGGTCATGGGTTCTTGTGTAAGAACAATGCTGTATTATTTTGTGAAAATGCATTAATTCCTTGAAAATCTTCTCCTCTGCATGGTTGTGATGGGCAAGGATGGCTCTTCCAAAATTGTGAGATTTGAGGCCTCAGGGTCATGTGTGTGTGTGTGGAGGGGGACCTCTTTTGTTTATATTGAAAATGCATTATTTCTTTGAAAATCTTCTGCTTTGCTTCTTGGTATTTAGCAAACGAATTAATTGCATATAAATGATGAACAAGGATACCTCTTTTAAAATTGTGAATTTCATGGCCTCTGAATTAAGGGTTCTAGTGTTTGCTCTAGTGATTATTGAAGGGTTTTTACCAGGATTTTGCTAATTTGAATCCCAGGACTCAAGGTTTTTGAGAAGGTTGAGTCTAGAGCTAAAACAAATTTTGGAATATTTGCAAATGAATAGTAATTAAATGGCAAATATTCAAATGGATATTTAGTATTCGAATATCTTATACTTAAATGTTTTCTTTGTCGATAAAATTATATTGGTACTTTATCGATTAAAACTTATAGTATTAATAAAGATTTAGGCTAAGTGCTACTTTATCCTATCAGTGCTCCTACTGAACTGTTGACTCTTTCACGGCATTTAATTACTGTTAGAGAGTACCAGAAATATGATCAGAGATTTAAACAAAAATCAAAATAATTTCTCTCTGTGTAAATCTCTTTGAACATATGCTCAGGATATTTCATTTTCAAATGGAGTTTTATTCACCCCTACCAGTTTCATCACTGATTGTATGCAATGCCCCACCATTCTATAATGGGTTAATTCACTAATTATAAATCATGCAAATGACTACTGTTTGTATGTTTTCTTTTAAAAAGAAATAATCCTAAAATCTAATTATATTTACTAAATTTTTGAAACAAGTCATGTATATTTAGAAAATGATCTCTGAAACGAGTGTCATTTTAGTAGCATGTTCAGTAAATTAATGTGTAAAGTGAATCCCCCTATAATGCAAGCTGACTTTCCCTTTTCTGCAGCATGTGGCATTCTTACTATCAAACTGTTATGACTTTTCTGTATTTTCCATAGATAGAATTTTATAAATTGTAGCATGTTAGAGAGTTTCTATTTTAGTATGGAAATATACTCATTTTTCCACCAGCTTTTGGGCAAATTTTTAATCTTGCATCATAAAAAGGTCTATCTGTTCAATAGGCTAGGGCAAGATCTGTGCCTCCGGAAAAAAAATATCACCTTTATTTCTGAAAAAAAAATTCTTTCAGCTTGTTTCTCAAAAATGTTTTTCTTGCAGAAAGATTTAAATCCATTATTGGTTATACTGTGACATGGGTTTTATTTTAACGATCATGTCAATATTATATTGTAAATACATTAATTCTTTGAAAATCTTTCTCTCTGCTCCTATATTATATTGTAAATACATTAATTCTTTGAAAATCTTTCTTTCTGCTCCTTGGTATTGTGTTATTAAAGTTGTTTAATGATTATTAATTTACATCGTATTCTCCTGTCTTCGCTTGCTCTTTGTTTGTTTATGTTTGCCACAATGGGATCTTCCACTGGAAGAGTCCATTTGTTAAATTAAAGATGGGTTCTGCCCGGAAGGCGATTCTATGATCTATCCAATCAAATTGAGGGGCTCTATCTCCTGGGTTTAGCGCCCCCTATCGGTGGTTAGCTAGCGCCACCTATTTACGTCATTATTATCCAATCATTTTGCTTGTTCTCTTATTTTCAAATTCGGCATCTGTGCCATCCAATCAAATTATGTTAATCTCCTATTTCAACCCATCTTTTGGCCAGTTAGCATCACTTTCTTAGAAAATCCTCCAATTAAGGCGGAATCCACGTCGTTTTATTCCATAATTTAATTTGTGTGTGTGTGTACGTGTGTGTGATGTTATGGTACTTATGTTATAATGTCTAGTGTAGCAATATTAGTTTAGACTCTACCATGATTTCTCAAGATTGTCGGAAAATTACCCATGATTGCTTGGATGATACTTTTATGTTTACCTTGTAACATTGCATAATAAATCATGGTTTTGCCCAAACTGTGTCTTATCTGCTTACAAGAGGAAATTAATAAGCAGATAAACTAAGTGCATAGTAATGATTAGCAGGTTGCCTCTTCCAAAATTGTGAATTTCATGGCCCCTGGGTGAGGGATTCTGGTGTTTGGGTGGGGCTTTATTGATCTTATAGTGAAAATGCATTATTTCTTTGAAAATTTTCTATGCTCCTTGGCATCTGGGGGACAAACAGAGTACAATGTAATAAACAAGGATATTTTTTACCATATATATGAAATTCTGGACAACTAAGTCAAGTGTTCTGGGGTGGGGTAGGTCTCTATTAATTTGTATTATCCTCAGAGAATTAAGTTATTCCCTTTTGCTATTCACCTATGATAATTAGTCACTGTAAATAATGTAATTGAAAGGTCAATTGAATAAGAAAATTATGCAAAAAAATTTATAATATAAAATATAAAAAATTCTTTCACAGTTTTTAATGGTCAGATAGATTGAAAATAATAGAGAAATAATAATGAGACCTATCTTTGTATATTAAATGTTCTTCAAAGACTGAGAGAGGCCAATATAAGGGAATGAGAAGGGTTAAATAATAGTGCTGATCCCTGATCATCCTACTTGTCTTGCCTTTGAGCAACATAGCTTCATTTATCAGTTTATTTTGTTTTATTTTGTACTTATGGATCCTTAATTAAAGCTAAACACGATTTGTAAAAGGAATGTGTCCGCCATATTCAATTGGTCTCTCCTTATATCTGAGGGCCCCTGTATAAAGCCGCTCACTTAGTCACTGTTCAGTGTAATCAATCGTCATCAGTATGGACGGATCTATGCTTATACAGCACTTAGTAGCGACAAAAAAGAACAGTACTTCTTATGCAGGAGAGTAAGATACCAATGAAACTTACAACAGTTGCACAGGTCAGTGCAGTATACAAACAACCACAAATACATGTTACTGCAATAAAATGTAAACAAAGGTAAGCATGAACACGGGTCGCCATTCCATGCCGATACCCATGACAGTAAAGCAGTCAGGTGTAACAAATGTGAAGGGTATACCCCGGAGCTGATATCATAGATAGTTAATATCGAAAATGGCCTATGACTATTTATGAGTTGTGTTCAGCTTTAACACTGTTGTATTATACTCAGGTGTTTGTTAAGGCCATTGGACCTCTGTTACAAATTAACGCACTTTAAAAAATTACGCACTTTGAAAAAAAAATTCAAAGTGTGTTAAATTTGGGACAAAGTTAACGCACTTTGAAAAAAAAATTATTTCTTTTCAAAGTGCATTAATATCGACCATATTAATGCACTTTGAAAAAAAATGTGCACGGATTGGTCAATATTCAAGCAAATGCCTATATTAAGTCTATCATTGCAAAAATGTTTCATTGGAGGGCTAAGCCTCCTCAGATCCAAAGCCTAATGTAGATATGATTGCAATGAACATTAACGGACTTTCAATTTTAAATGAACTAAAATTCAATGCACTAAGGATTTCCTTATATTTTACTGTATTTAGAATTTTCCTTTACTTGATTAGTATTAAGAGGTATGGAAAATTAATTGCATGTATTTATGCATTTTATACAATTTTGCTTTGTATTGTATTTGATTTTGTAAAGCTGCTTTGGCCAAAATGTAGGAAGATGGCTATTGTTGCTTAGATTAGCGACATGGTCCATGAGTTTCTCTTTTTAATACAATGTTCAAAGTGCGTTATTTTCTTTTTCAGGAAAGAACATTTTAATATATATATTCTCAAATTTCTTGAGAGAAAGTATATCAGTTTCATTCCAGTTATGTAAATAACTATATATTTGGTAGGAAAGATAAAGAGTTGGGCTGAGGGACCTTCTACCTGTCTTGTCCTCGTTCTCGATGAGGATAGATCAATTCATCAGTTTTTTGAAAGAAATTTAACAAAATAATGCAGTCTATTACTAAAATTTCAGTCCAAAATTTTTGTTTTATGCTTATTTTTTCAAAGTGCGTTAATTGTCTCAATGGTTAAAAATGTTTTTTTCAAAGTGTGTTGATTTTGTCCCAAATTTAACACACTTTGAAAAATTTTTTCAAAGTGTGTTGATTTTGTCCCAATTTTAACACACTTTGAAAATTTTTTTTCAAAGTGTGTAATTTTTTCAAAGTGCGTTGCCACAGACCTCTTGTCTTTGAAAGAACTACAGATTAATGATTTGGTACTTATGCCTTTACTACCGTCATGGTAGCTCAGTCGGTAGAGCACTCGCTCTGTGATCGAGAGGTCTTGTGTTTGAATCATGGCTGTGACTGACTCTTAGTCAATAAAAAATAGGTACTGTAGCAACTGTTCCTTTGCCAAGTGTTCGGCACTTTGAAGTGAAAGTTGTGGGTCATTTGGATGAGACCTCATAAAAAACGAGGCCCCGTGTCACGGTAGCCGTTGGCATGATAAAGAATCCTCACTGCTCAATGGCCCTGAGGGCTGAGTAAAGGTCTAAATTTGAAGCCCTTCAACAGTATATGGTGAAGTCTCTATATGAGTGAAAAATTCTCGAATGGGAAGTAAAACAACATACAATCAATCAATCAATCAATCTGCCTTTATTTACTAGAGATTTTTAGGTCACCTGAGTGACTCAGTTGACCTATTGCTATCCATTTTTGTCTGTTGTCGTCCATCATCAGTTGTCTGTCGTGCGTTAACATTTGAACATTTCAGCTTCTTCTCTGAAACCGCTTAATTAATTTCAACGAATTTTGGCATATAGCATCTATGGGTAAAAGGGGAACAAAAATTGTGAATTTCATGGTTCTTGCCCCCCTGGGGGCTGAGGGATGGGGCTAAAACAACCAAAATTAATACATTCTTTAAAAATCTTCTAAACTCAAGCAGTCAAACTGTTGGCATGATTGTAATAAGCATTGAGCCCTCTACCCTTCTTCTCTGCTCCTGGGTATTAAATAAACTAAGTACATAGTTATGACGAGGAAGGCTGCCTCTTCCAAAATTGTGAATTTCATGGCCCCTGATTCAGGAGTTCTGGTGTTAGGGCGGAGCTCTATTGATTATATAGTGAAAATGCATTAAATCTTTGGAAATCTTCTTCTCTGCTCATGGGTATTATTTAAACAAAGGAAGTGCATGGTTATAATAAGCAAGAATGCCTCTTCCAAAATTATGAAATTCATGGCCCCAGGGTTGGGGTTTCTGGTGAAGGGGGGGGGGCTCTATTGATTATATATGGAAACTGCATAATATCTTTCAAAATATTTTTTCTACTCCTGGTTATAAAGCAAAGAAACGAGTGTATAGATATGATGAGCAAGGGTGCTTCTTCCAGAATTGTGAGTTTCATGACCAGGTTTGGGGGGGGGGGGGGGGTTATTGATAATATAGTGAAAATGTGTGAATTCTTTGAAAATCTTCAGCTAATTGCATAGTTATGACAATGAGGGTTCCTCTTCCAAAGAAGATGGGTGAACATCATGAGCGAAAAGCCTATAGTGTGACAAACATGAAGGTGAAAAAATTAAATTTTAATTATATCAAAAACTTCCTTGATATTTCATCTAACATTAAAATATACTTTATGTAAAATCTCTACAATTTGCAAAAATCTCACAAAGATTGAAATAATTTGCTTATGAAATATTATACACACACTAAACAGGGCAAAAAGAGCCATTTTCTCACACTATAACACTATTTTTCGATATGAGTGGGTCTTCTCTCCATTTTTTTGAAAGTTAATCCTCAAAGTTTGCATAAAAATATACATTTTTTTGTTTCCAAAAATATGGAGCAAAGACCCACTATACCTTAAAAATATACTTTTATGACATAACATTCGCATCTTTTCGAGAAATACTTGAAGTCCATTAAGTCAAGGGTCATATCACAAACATGATTTAAATGCCATATTTCATCAGGACTTGTGTAGTCTAGTGGTTAGCATGCTAGTCTCGAAAGAAAATGATACTCAGGATTTTTATTGCTAGGGTTCAAGCCCCACGAATACCACATTATTTTTTAAATAAAAGAATAAATTTTGCCGAGAAAATCTTCCTCAGAAAAGTTTTGTTTATCATAATTTCATAAATTTCAATAATGAGAACTTTACTCTAAATACTAAATTCAAAATTGAAATGATTTTTATATATCTGAAGCTATAGGCTTTCTGCACGCTATGTTCACCCATCTCCTTTGTAAATTACATGACCCTGGGTCATGGGTTCTGGTGTCAGGGTAGGGTTGTGTTAAATCTTAAGTGAAATTGCATTATTTCTTTGAAAGTCTTCTCTGCTCCTGGGCATATTGGAGACAAAAAGAGTAAAATTTTTAATAAGTAAGGGTATTTTTACCAAAATTTTGAACATCTGGACCATTTAATCAAGTTTTCTGGTCCTGGTCAGGGCTCTATTAATTTGTATTCTACTGAGTGGAGTTATTCCCCTTTGCCATTCACCTTTGATAATTAATCACTGTAAATAATGTATTTGAAAGGTTAATAGAATAAAAGAACTAGGCAAGAATATTTATTGTGTTATACAAAAGTACTTTCATAGTTTTAATGATCAGGTAAATTTGGAATTAATAGATGAATAAAAATGAGAACCTATCTTCTTAAATGTTCTTCAAAGGCCAAGAGAGGCCAATGTGAGAGATAATAATATGGGTTTAAAAAATAGATATTTTGTCAAAGTATGCATGGTAATAGTGATAAATGGGGGACAGATACAGTACAGCTCACGAGTTATTTCCACCCCACCATGGAAAACATACGGTGTAAAATACCCCGTGTTACACCATCTACACGTAGTTCCACGGTGTGCGTATATTGCGATTACACCAAAGATGCACCGTTTCACACTGTGGACATTACCGTTTCCTCGGGTGACCCTCCGTGTTCCACCGTGCAAGAAAATTACACAAGAAAATGGTTTGTTTATAAAAATAATTTTAGAATTGAAATTATAGCTATGTTGGTTTAATAGCTAGAAAGAAATAGAAAATGAAAAATTATTTAATTCAAACATCTGACTATCATACATGTAAGGTCGTAACATAACAGCAGCGTTCAGTGTAGACTTTGATTCACCGTTGACGGTATACATGTATATATCCATTGAATAAATTTATTTTGATTTTTGTTGAATTCATATTTCATATTTATTTGAAAACAAAAACAATTAAATGTCGATTGTGCAAATTATTATATTTCTGATGTATGCTATAAATGAGCAGGTACAAAGCCAAGTACAAGTACATTGTCTTTGAACTTAATAAGTATTCAATGCCAAACATAGATTTTAGTTGTTATTTTCTCTGTGAAATGGTATTAAAGGTATTGACAGTAAAGGCATTCACAAATAATACCTATGATATCAGATAACTAATTTAGCATTATCTGATCACTACATCGTAAATAATAATAGTGAAAAAAAATTAAAATGTCGAGTCAGTATATTATGATATTCATATGATACACGAATATACTCTTATTTTGCAGAAATAATATAAATAGTGTAGACCACTTATCAAGGAAGATACTAAGTTGCTACATGTGAGGAAGAAAAAGTACATGCAAGAAAAAAAAAACGTAGCATTCACTAAAAAATCCTGTACGTAGTTTGGTAGTTGTACAATTGACTAATTCACATGAAAAATCAGGCAGTTGTATGCATCCATTGATTTAACTTGATGTAAAGAGACATAAATTTAGATAATTCAATGTTTGAATGTTTATTTCTGTCAAATATAATTATAAGTGTCAGTAATTCTACGAAAAGTAAAAAAAAAAATCGCTTGAACTGCCAATTCAGCATTCTAAATATTCTTTTACAAGTTATATACTATTCAACTTTTTCATAATTAAATATCATTTTGAATTCCATATTTTAGAATGTTAAGACGAGAGAGAGAGAGAGAGAGAGTTTATATACTTTCAGGTTCATCCTTCCATTTTTTTTTTTTTTTGTTTTGTTTTGTTTGTTTTGTTTCTTTTCATATACATATTATGTATCTCTCTTAATTTTTTTTAAGAAGTCATAGTTCACTTCCAGTTTTTATTAATCGAAATGAAACAGAATCGGTGCAATTCAGGTACAAGTTCAACGTATCACACACGTAATCCACGTGCTTTACCTGTCAATCAAATCCCGGATATCGATGAATTGCAGAACTTCTTGTGTATGTCATGGTATGTTTGGAGTCGCTCCTTGGCTAATATATTTCACACCTATTCAGAAGAAAAATATATTGGGACATTCAGTTGCTTGGTCTTTGGGACATTATTCACATGTTGAAACTCTAGACGAGTGTATACTGTACACCTCAACTGGCTTCGAAACTTACATGTGTCGGGAAGTTAATTGGAACTTGAAAAATAAACAACTATTTATTTAATTAAGGTCTTCCGCTCCAGGCGGAAGACCTTCTACTGATTCTGATGGTTAAGATTATTCTTATTATTCTTTTTTTTTTTTTCCTAGACGCCAACTTTGAGACCTCATATCTTGCTCATTTCTCAACGGATTTTGCTCAAATTTGCAGGGTTTAAAGACGTTACAAAATTCTATCAGAATGCTGTCAAACATTTCAAAAACCCACTTCCGCTTTTGGGTTATCTCCCTTTAAATGAAAATTTAGGGGGCTTCATTTCCAGACAAAGGCTCAGAGACTACTGAAGCTGGAGTAGAAATTCTACCGAATTTAAATAATAGAAGCACTGAAGTTGTGCACATCGGTTTTTGTTTTTCAATTTCTGTATTCAAAATGGCGCTAGAGAGGGGTCAAAAATTAGAACGCCAAAAAGAGCGAAAATTTACACATATTTTCCTTTTTATCTTCTAAACTAAAAATATTTTGATAAAACATGTCGAATAAAAGTTGTGCACAATTTTAAGGCCTTTCATTTGAGACCACTAAAAAGGGTCTGGCCCCTAAAATTAGGGATCTGGGGCCCTTTAAAGTTTTTGCTTTATAACTCAAAAACGGTAAATATTTCGAAATAGCTGCCGCAATTAAAGTTGTTATTTAACATCTTATTGATCTCAAGAAAATGTTATTTTGTTTGAGTCTTGTGTTCTAAATGAGCTAGAAGCATAACACATATACAGGTAAGTGTTTTCATTCAGCAAGTAAACAAGAGCTCTTCATGCGTGTAATTAAAATAAACTTACTATGAATAATAAACCTTGCTATATTAGATGCTAATATTCTTTAGAATCAGGTTTTTGAAGTATTTTGTGCTTTATTTCCAAATTATTTACTGACAACTTTCCCTTTTATTTCGTTTGTTTTCAAATTTGGATAAACCAGTCTACTAAACAGGGAAAAAAAGATAACCTTTTCTTCTTATCATATAAAAACAAACAATTAAGTCAGAAAATAAAACAAAACTTTAAACATAGACTATTCACAGCCATTAAGTACACGCCTTTTACATTCACCTCGTGTGTTTACAATTATGTAACCCCTCCCTCGATAGCGCGTGGCAAAGGAGGTCACCGAGGATCAATCGGCGTGTGAACCAGCGACCTAAGGTCATACACAAAACAAACCATAGAATGGCCATTCCAAATACATTTTAACTAAGTGATGAGTGGATAAATATGTTGAATCTTTCAGATTATTTCATATCTTTGATTAAGTCGCTAGTACATTTCGATTTATATTTTATTCGCTCAATTACAAGAAAGTTGCATATTTGAGATAATTGCGCTTTGTGGAAAATTACTTTAAAATCATTTCGAATCTTTCATATGATTCCGTCTTACTGTTTAATTATCACTCGTTCGTTTTAATCAGCTAGTCTTAAGTGCCTTTCACTTATTCACTTCAAATTCAATGCATTTTGAATGCCGAAAAGACCACTTTCTTTGCGTATTAAAGAAAAAGTTTATTTATCTCTCTAATGTTATTATTTAACGAGTTGCTATTTCTTTCATGAACATTAAACAGGATGTATATAATTAAAAATGATAATTGTATGTAGAGGTCACATTTTTAATTGTCAGGAAAATCGAAAATAAAATTAAGTACTTTTGAGTTTGTATTATTTTCTTCCTAACTTACAATATTATTGCATACAAAATACTAGGTCGTATGCATGTAACTTAACCGCCTCAATATTTCACTTGTATTTGAAAATTCTATCGAGCGTCGAATGAATTTTACCCGTTAAAAAGTGTACCAAAAAAGAACCCTTCCTATTCAGTTTTCTTTGGGAATCAATTGGCTTAGATAGTCTACTCCGACATGTGTTGACAAAACTCACGCAATGAGAAGCCATGCATTTCAAACTTGTGACCTCTTGGTCAGTGCATGTGAAGATTACGCATGGCAATTAGTGTCTGGAAAACGAAGTATGTTTTATAAGTTATTTGACAGGTTAAGATTTGTTCTCATTTTAAATTAAATACAAACACAAACCCTTTATTTTCTTTGTTATTTTATACCGTCAGTTATATCAGATAGATTGTTTTAAAAACGTGTTGTTTAGGAAGATTAATCTTATGCATTTGTTTTATTTCATCTAATAAATTGAATTTACCCGTGACACAAATTATTGGTACGTGCATGTAAGTACGCGTAAATGCGATTTAATTTGTTTATGCGGAAGAGCGCCCAAAATAAATACACTTCGAACTCTGGAATTTCCCTATTTTACTGTTTAAATCATAGGTCCGCTCAGCTGACGAGTTGTTTTAATAACGGTAATAAATTATATTCAAGTCCTGGCCAGCGATCGTTACGGTTGGTGACATTGCAATTAAACAGGTCGATACTAAGGTACTAAGATACTAATGGGTGTATATATTTTCACCTAATATGTTTTCGTTGAGTGTTTTCATAAGAAGTAAATTGCTGGAGGAGATCATGTTCTCCCTGATCACATCGATAGCGTGTAGAAACAGCGGTATATGAACACACGCTTTTGTGTACAAAGCAAACGTGTAAACCAAAAGGATGGGAAAAAAGCGACGAAATAAAAACATTTCTCTATTAACTGAAATTATTGTCTTTAGACAGATAAAAATAAATGATTATCCGCCTGAGAACATGTGAAAATTATACCCAAATACAATGTAACGAAGGATTTTGGGTTTAATCCCGAGTACACAATTATAGCAATGATGTGTACATGTACATGCAGAATACCTCTTTTTTTATCCTTCGTCCATGTGTTCCTCCTTAACGGAAAAAATTATCAGTAAATTATATTATACCGAACGAGGTTGAAAAATGCCGAACTTTATTTCTTAAAATTAAAAGCAATTATCCGACTTTTCTCATATCAGTGTAAAAATGCCGTGAAAACTAAAACCGTCTGGTTTGACTTTGTCAACGCGTTTTAGATCGGGTTTGAGATTTTTATTAAATGTCTGGAGTATTTCGCTTATTCTGCAAGTCCGTATAATGAAAGAAAACACTGACAGATTTAGAGAAAGTTCAGGGGGCCTGCCCCCACTGGCGGATTTAAGTGGGGCTTGGGGGCGCACGCCCCCCCCCCCTAAAATTTTCAAAATATGACATGACTAATATTAATAATGCCATACTTTGGTTTTATAATTAATGGTCAATTAAAAAATGGTAATTTTATTTTATGACCAAGTATCAGTTTTCTTAAAAATCAAGTCTGAAAACCTTGCATTCCCTAGGCTATGAATATTATCTCATAATTATTCAAAGCGGAAAACGTCTCCCGATTTCGTTTGAAGGGTAGACAGCACTTGTCAATTTCCTATGATGATGCAAAGAAAAATACTGCAATATTTAAAGGCTGGTCGAAGGTAAATAACATTCGGGAAACCTCGGCTGATTCCGTCACCTTCATCCAGATGCGGTACGAATCGGCCGAGGTGTGCCGAGTGAGGTAAATAAATGAATTTAAAATCAGAAGGTCTACGTTACAAACCTATCCACTGATTGATGTATTTATTTATCAAATGGTGTAACTATGCAGTAATTTACTTACATAGATACAAGACTTTTTTTTAACGTCAGGATATAGGTTAGGATGGTCACAGACCACCTGGTTAATTTCGACTGTTCATAAATACCTTAAAATAATTTGTTTATAACCCATTATAGTGTACACACATCTGTAAGATTACTGTATGTGTTATAACTTTTGAAGCTTATACTTGGAACAAAGATTGCTTATGATCCACCGGTTTGAGATAACATAGTACTAGACTGGCAGAAGAAGTGGCAAAATTCGTGCCTGGATTATAAATTTATAAGGGGTGGGAGGAACACAGGAAACTTTTTCTCAGATTGCTTGAGATGGGTTTTCCTGACCTTGAACAAAGGTTTTTTCGGCAAGTTCAAGGTCACTGGCAGATAAATATTATTTTTTTTCCACATACTATAACTTTGTTATATAAAATCACTGGAAGCTTTTACTTGATACAGAGATTGCTTATGATCCAAGAATGTGTTTTGACCTTGATCCAAGGTCTTTCTGGCAAGTTCAAGGTCACTGACAGAAAAGTGCAATATTCTTTTTCAGGTATATCTTTGTCATTGGGTATCACTGGAAGCTCATAATTTGTTCAAAGGTTGTTTTTGACCTTAACATAGGTCATTTAGGCAAGTTCAAGGTCACTGATATAATAAGTGTAAAATTCAAAAAGGTCTAGTCGCCCAAGTGGCGCAGTGGTAAGAGTGTCTGCTCTAGAGTCGTGGATTATGGAGTTGATCCTTACGTCGCAGGTTCGAATCCCACTGTGGGACGCAGAGACTGATCCTTCGGATGAGACCGTACAAACTGAGGTCCCGTCTGGCAGTAGGTGCTGGCACGAGAAAGATCCCTCACTGCTAAATGGCCATGTGTGCCGAGTATAGGTCAAAATTTGCAGATCTCCATCGGCAAATGGTGGCGTCTCCATATGATTGAAAAATTCTCGAAAGGGACGTTAAACAACATACAAACAAATAAACAAAAAGGTCTATACTTTTGTAATAGAAAAAACTGCATGCATTTGCATTTCACTGAAAAGATGATAAATATATCATCCAGAGTGTGTAATGGCCTTGACTTAAATTCGAGGTCACTTAGAATATGATGTTTTGGATGAATAGTCTGAAAGAATACGTGACTGTGATTTTTTTTTATGTCGGTGACATAAAGATGGTGTTTGCTCTTAACCAGCTGCAGAATGTGTCGTGGCTTGACGCAAAGTTATTTGGACAGTTCAAGTTCACTGACAGGGGAATTGTACATTCCTTTACTGTCTTTCTACCGTTGAAACATTGAAAGTTGATGCCCCTTACAGGATTGTTTATAACCTTAAAATGTTGCATGACCTTGACTCAAGGTCGCTCTGTCCTGTCCAGAGCTCCGACGGAAGACCTATTCGTTGCATTGCAACGAGCTCGGCTCTAGTTGTTTATAGAATTTTTAGTACAGCAACATATTTTTAAAAACAAGTTACAGTTTCAAATGAATATTCAAATATTATTCAACTTTCTGTAGATTATATAAAGTCTTTATTTAAGGAATAACTGTCTTATTTTTTGGATTCATGATGTGATCAATCGAGTGGCTTGCGTGATAATTTGCATAAACGCCGAAGGCGTTTATGCATAAAATTATCACGCAAGCCAATCGATTGATCATCGTCATGAATCCAAAAAATCTGACAGTTATTCCTTATATTTACATGCCCCTGATTCTGCAAATTCCCGTGCTAATAGCCCAGCTTCTGTCTCTATTTGTCCCGCCCCGCACGTGATTTTTTTTAACCGCACCTATCGATGAACCAGTAGATTTATGTAGAAATAAAGTATTATTACAATTTGTAATTTTATCTCGGACAAAGACATTGGAAATGTAAATATATACTGTTACATAACTTACTGGTGAAATGAAGAAAAGAGAAATCATAACTCTCCATGTCGTAAAATTGTCTCTCTTTCGTTGATTTTATTTATCATTAAAATGCTATTTTTGAAAAGGATTAGAAAAAATCCTTAAAAAGAACAGGTAATACAATAAACAGGCATATGTAAATATTGTTCTTTTTTTTTTTACATGTACGTGTAGAAATTATCCATAAAACTCATTCTGGAAAAGGGGTGGGGGGGGGGGGGTAATTACATGTAGGGAGAACACATACAGTATGCTTGCTTTTATTTAATGGTTTGAAAAATCTCCGCTAGGTACTAGTAAAATATAAAATCTTAATCTAGTTTTTCATATTATCTCCTATGCATATGCTTAGTTTGGCAGTGAACATATCAACAATTATAGCAGCCCGATTCGATACATGAATTCTTTGTCGAGACTTTTTTTTTCATACACGTTACGGAAGAAAACTGTTTGGCTTTTTACATCATTGTTTAACAATTAGAACATACTGCAGAAATATCATTTTCATTGAATAATATCATTGGAAAATTTTTCATTATCAACATCATTGACAATTGTTGAGCATAATTATAACATTTTACATCTTATTGTTTACATATTTTGATTATTCTGGGCGACAAGTTTTGTGAAAAATATTGTGCCCATAATGCTTCGATCTGTACACAAAATGCAAGTTAAATATTAAGGTTTATATTTTACACAATGCTGAACAATTACAGACAGACAAAGATGAAAAAGGGGGGCATCTTCAATACTTGAATATCAACATTTCATATTTTCTCATGGGATGGCCAGAGATTTACTCATTACACAGAGACTACATCAGGTCTCATCTCAATATGGGTTCCATTATGAGACCGAAATTTAAGTCGATCTTTTCACATCTATTTTTCTTATCTGATTCAAATTAAATTAAACATATTTTCTTTGTCGTATTTTGATGTAGTAATTATTTACATCTACACCAGTTCCTACAATAATTTATAATTTAAAGAAAAATTACGTCAGGTAAGATAATTGACAATTCGACATGGATTTGGTGAGCATAGTACAAATACAAAATATTCCTTTCTTTTTTTTTTTTATTTAGACTGAGCTTTTATTTTACAAACAAAATAATCTTTAAGAAGATATCTTCCAAATAACACAAGATTCCTGACTGGTAAAATTCCGTCTTTGTTAAATTCATTGACACGTCAGTACAATATCATAAGGAGGAAAATGCACGCTTCGGATAATATGCATTTCAGTGATTTTTATTCTAAAATCTTCAATGAATTATTTTTTAAGTCATTTCAAACTACTTAACCTTGAGTAACCAGCACGGAGTTTTACGTAGCAAACGCATCGTGTCCCACCATGTACACACCGTGTCGCACCGTGTGCCAGCTTAGCACTAAAAACGAAACATCAAAGACACCGACATTTTTCAAAGTCCATGCAAAAGCGTGGACCAAGGGTCCACTGTGGACGGTGTTTTCCGGCAGTTACTCGTGAGCTGTACTGTAGATACCAGACCAATTATTTTGTTGATCCTTATCATACTATTTTTCTTGCTTTTGGGCAATAAAGCTTCATTTATCAGTTTATGGATCCTCTAAATTGTTGTATTGTACTCACATGACCGTTAAGGCCCTTGGGCATCTTAATTTTTTAAAGGACAAGGTTCATTTGTGGCCGAATTTGGCCCCGTGTCAAAATTAAATAATATTCCTCTAAATTCTTTCAGAGAGTTATCAATATATGCTTATACAAAGCTTTATTTATGTTTTATATAACTGTAAAGGTAGCATAGTTTTCAAAAACGTTGCAATATTTTGACGTTGCTTTATGCGATGTCGTGAACAAGAATGGAATGTGATGTTTTAAAATATGTATATTTCATTATGTACATTTATTAAATCTCATTTTCATAAATGTACATTGCAATATATTGTTGTACATATGATAACATACCATACTTACTAATTTATTTTTCGTACTTAATAACAAATCTTTAAATCAGTTGGTATGTTTGGCTTTGAAATTTTTAAAATCACATCAAGGGAAAAAAACTAAGGGATTATCAAAAAGTTCGTGCATTGATGCGATAAAACTCATACTATACAGGTTGTGCTAACAAAATTTTTAAAGAACTCAAAACAACAAAAGTACAAGAAGTGCATTGAAAATTTCAGTTTGATATGTTAACATTTTGCTAATTTATCGTTAATTACAAAAATATACAATGATGACCAAGCGTTGATGCCCTTTGTTTTATGATGTTTAACAACGTCATTGCTCCACTGTGTTCCCTTCTTCTGCCTCAATACACTTTTCTTGACAAAGATATCCTTGTGTTAAATACTGATTATAACCGTTGCGAGCAATTTACTTTTCGACATGACTGACTTTGATAAAATTATCTCTCCTCTCTCTGAATTATTTGTACTGTTTAAAAATAAATAATCTGGACTAATTTTGTCTCTCTCTTTGGCGGCTTATTCTAACATTTCTGAAGTCTATGTGATTTAAAGAAAAAAAACCACCAGGCGCAGATTCAGGATTTTTTTCGGTGGGGGGGACTCACCCCAGTAAAAAAAACCAAACAAACAAAAAAATAAAAAACTCGCCTAAACGTGAAAACCCATTTTGTGAGTGGGTGTGTGGTGGAAGGGGGGGGGGGGGTAGTAGTTGACTTCCAAATCTTCATACCTATCAGTTTTCATACCAACTTAACAAAAATCCGCGTTTTCGAGGGGAGTCTGCATTTTCGGGGGGGGGGGGGGGGTCCAAAGTCACTATTTACCTGGTTTAGTATATAAATTTAATAACTTTGCAAATTCCAAGGGGGGGGGGGGGAGGGGGTCCGGTCCCTCCTACACCCCCCCCCCCCCCAGATCTGCGATGAACACCACCTCATTTCCAGCGTCATTTTTTTAACCACAGAGATTTTAAAACTCTCTGTTGAGTTTACGGTAAAATCTCAACTGACAAGTTGTAAATTTTACGACACACCAGGGAATTAAATTGATTATTGGAAGACAAATGCTCATATTAGAGAATTTGTTTCCTTTACATCCTTTACAACTCACTATAGAGATACATGTAGGTCGTATTTTGAAATTGCATCGCATGGTCATACCATTTCTTATGGGAACTTTTTTTTTACTATTTATTCAAAGATAAACCGTATGTCTTATAGTTATTCTGTAGATAGAAAAGATGATATTGAATAAATGTGTGAAAAATCATTGATGTAACTTATGCAGTTGTAATTTTCTGGCCTCAGTCCATGAACTTTGTGATAACCCCTCGTACAGGTACAGTACATTCTAAGTGGGTTTCTCATTTCGATTCCGCGCCCGCAATAGCATACGTTCCAAAGACAGCTTTGTTTGTTAAGTTGACAAGCCGCAATTACCAAACTTTGTTAAAGACTAAAAGGACCTTTAAACTTTTTCTCGGATTATGATTGCTGTTGTTAAAGAAAATGATTTTGTGTGCATGTCAGTATGGCTTGCCGGCTTTTGGCCTTCCTGCTTTTCTGATTTAATTTTAGAAACCCCAGTTTACTTCTCCTCAAGCACTTGATGTTGCTTTTTCATGGCTTGATTTTCCAAAGATTACTTGTGTCTGCGTATTATAATATTTTATTTGCGATGTCCAGAAGCACAGTATATATCATTAAGAAAAGCACATGCCAACCTTCCTTTATTCGTTTTAGAAATATTCCAACAGCGAATTTAATTCAAGTTATTAGTTGTCAGTTTATCAATTTTTTTTTCAGAAATTGGAGCTTGTTTCGGCACATGCATGAATATACTAGGTTCTAAGGGATATTGAACAGACATGATTTTTACCGATGTTTTAAATGTGTTAACCAATACATCTTCAAAATTCAAGGTTTTGTGGTATCGTTCCTCTTCACAACGTTTGTAAAGAGGTGTGATTTCACAAAACCTTGACATTGTGAAGATGTGTAGGTCAGGGCGTAGATGAGCTACAGTGTACCTGGTCTTTTTACGATGTTTTAAAGACTTTTACTTTAATTCATCCCCCCCCCTCCCCCCCCCCCCCCCCCCCCAGTTAACCAGGAGCGAAAGGTACATGTGCTACCTGGTTAATGGAAATTTCGCGGAAAAGAGAAAAATACTAGTACTTCACGGTTAAACAGGATTTTTCCAGGAAAAGCAATGATGATTCTCGGAAAAGTGAAACAGCGTAGATTTCATCTGGTATAGACAGCAACGGAGCAGATTAATTAAGGAAATTTCCAGTTTGGGGGGGGGGGGGGGGATGTTCCATACCAACTCAAAAAGGACAAAAAAAAAACCCCTGATAAACCTATTTCGAAAAGGGGGGGGGGGGTCACTTTTCCTTTCTGCATATCTTACCAAACTGAACACCCCTCCCCCCCCCCCCCCCCCCCCGATCATTTTTTTAGTATCTTACTACATATACCAATTTTATACTTGAAAATGTAACCAAAGGGATGGGTCAGGATGCCCCCCCCTCTCCCGCCCAGATCGTTACTGTTTCCTGTAAGTTATTCGATACCTTATGACAAGACAGTAATAGTGAACAGAAATCACTGTTATCCGATTGTATGTCTAAGGGCAGATCACTCTAACTGCTTAAATCTTTACCTTACAATAAAGAGTTCTTTAGCTGTTGAGTGTGCAGTGTGTAGAGTTTCCTTAAGACTGACCAAGACTACCTGTAGTATAATGCTCTGATGCGATGTCTAACAGGATATCATGTCAGCTAACATGTATATGCTGATGATTATTGTGAACCTAAGTTAGCCTTTGAAAGTAGATGGCCCCTTGTTCATAACAAACAGAAAGTAACAAGCATTCTGAGAGTATTGCATTAGCAATACTAGTCCCCTACCAGCAAGTGTAATCTGGTTCCCATTGAAAATTGAAAATGTCATAATTCCGTCAAAAATCAATGAAGCGGAACGAAATGCAAACTTGATTTATAACTCATCAAGGTAAAGTCCCATTCCAAAACTCAGCTCAGTATCTGCAAGCCTTTAGAAAAAAATTGTGGAAAACCATGAAAAACTGAAAAGGTCGTAATTCCGTAAAAAAATCATTGAAGCAGAACAAAATGCAAACTTGATCTGTAACCCATCAAGATACACTCGCATACCAAAAATCAGCTCAATATCTTTAAGGGTTTAGAAAAAAAGTGCGGAAAACCAAGTGGGAAAGACTGACAAACAGACAGAGGGACAGACGGACGGACAGACTCAGAGGAAACCTATAGTCCCCTCCGGTTTCTCCGGTAGGGGACTAATAAAAACAATATGTATTTTATTTTTATTTTTTTCGGGGGAGGGGGGGGGTAGCAGACAGTAGAGTTGGTACTTCTTACATATTTTGTGGGGGAAAAATCCATTCAATGAGTGAGAACTTTGATCACATGAAATATTTAAAGTCCCTTTATCATATATAGTAGGCGTAAAAAATTAAGCAAAATAGATGAACATTCAGTTTATTGATAATTAAATAAGTGTTTATTTTCAATATAATGTAGCGGGTATTCCCAGCAATGATGGAAACACAGTTGTTGTAACTTTTAAATTATTCTTTTATTATGGTGACATGTTGATGATAGATAAATGGATAATATGGAATTTATGGAATAATGGAAATGTCCTGCAATATACAAATTGCGTCATAAAAATATGTACAAACAATATATCAATTATCTAATATTCTGATCATAATTTAAAACTATAACAAATTATCTGTCTTCCCTTTTACAATTAATTATCATATTTATCAATTTAACTCGATATGATAAAATGAAGCTATTCTATATAAGGGAGTTAACTCTTACAACATAATTACTCTTTACAGTCTTGTGAAGAGTTATCTTTCTTTTATGTTTCTTTACAAATCATAAAATATATATACAGATAGACATACCAATTTATGGAACTGAACTTTCTCCAATTTCAATTATTTATATGGTTTACTTATGGTGTTATCTATGTACAATAAATAAAATAATCAGGGATTTGTTCTTTACAAATACCTTTCTCATAACCAATAGATATTTAAATTAGTTTGATTACCAAAATATTCACATCAAAATATTTCTAGGTATATATATATACAAATTAATTAATAAGAAAACTCTATCAGATTTATCTACATCTGATTTTACAGACAGATAATTCAATATGTTAACATTTAAAAGTGAAATATTCTGTTTTCCACCTATTTCACATAAATTATGGAAAACATATCTTAAGGCATAAAAAAGGTAAAACTTACATTTTCAGGAACTGTCTTAGGTCTTCAGAAATAAATAAAGTCAGCAGCTTAAACTGTATGTCTTACACCATGAAATCTTGAGCTAAATCTGAATAAAACTCAGTACCCGACAAAGACCAAATTTACAACCAATGAAATCTATCCAAATCAAAATCTGACCAATAGATATGTGTGTGGTCATGTAAAAGTATATGTACAGGTGTGGATTCAAAGGGGTGTATATCTATGTCACTAAATACCCATGTTAGTAAAGAATGAACAGAATGAAACTTTAATAGAAAACTTATCATTTATGCATTTATAACATATTTAATAGTTTATTTAGTTTATTTAATTTATATCTAATATTTATTTTTTTTCATTTAAAATCATTTCAACTTTTATAATAACCTATTGAAAAATGCTCGTAAGTAGTTGATTTTTAACAATTTTTCCGGAAATACACATTCCATGCATGTTTTGACCATGATAAAATAGTTAAACGGGGACACATTCTCAATATCTCACATATATCCAACATTTATTTCCACTATAAAGTTTTGATTCAATTTAAACTTTATTTTTTGGAAATTCTTGGGGCCAAATATTATATCAAACAAACCTTGTTCTTTTTTCTGCAAAGCTTTTTTTTTTTAATCTTTTCCTTTCAAGAAATACAAACAAATTGACCATTAATTAATACTTCCTTTACAGAGTAGTAACTGATGCTATTAAAATAAAGCATGCAGTGGATTAGTTTTAAGCTGGTCAAATCTGTTTGATCATTATAAGATTTTCTCATGCTTTTTAACTTCCATAGCATCCACTAGCAAGAATAGACCTTTATCTCCCTTTCATCTTGGGCACATAGCATCATTTTCCAATTGGGGGGGGGGGGGGGGGGGGTAACAAAAGTTTACCCCATAATATGAGGTAGACTTTAATACAGAAACAGGTGCCTGTGGCTGAGGGTATGTGTTTAGTAAGGGCCCCGCCGTGCGGGTGCCTTATAGTGATCAGTCTGTAAGTCTGTCCATCATTTGTCCATCCGATTTCATTTGTCCGGAAAATAATTTCTCTCCCTTAGGCCCAGTCAGGCTCAGTCTTCAATCATAGATTGTCTGTGGGTACAGGGTGTGCAGTGACCTTGAACCAATTTTCTATATCAAAGGTCCAGGTCAAAAAAACCTCGTTGTGTGAAATCCTTTTCTGGAGCATATTTACTCTCCCATTAGCACAGGTTGGCCATACCGGTAATTCACTTATAGAGTGCCCATGGGTAGAAGGTGTGTAGTGACCTTAAACCAATTTCCTAGATGAAAGGTCAGAAAATCTCTTTGTATAAAATTTTTGGTACATTTTTTGTCTACCCTTGGCCTATAGTCAGGCTCAGACTTCACCCATAGAGTGCCCATGGGTAGAGGGTTTGCAGTGATCTTAACCAATTTTCTATATGAAAGGCCAATTTCGAAAAACCTTTCTATGTCCTTGTCTGAAACATATTTTCCATCCCCTTGGCTTAGTTGGGCACTAACTTCACAAATAGAGTGCCCATGGGTAGAGGGTATACAGTGATTTTAACAAATTTTCTGGATGAAAGGTCAGTGTTGAAAAACCTCCATGTAAAATCCTTGTCAGAAGTATATTTTCTCCCCCCTTGACCCAGTTGGGTGACCAACATTTTTCATCATTTACACGTACATCACTAAATTAATTGACTGTCCATCTCATTATGGTTTAAAAGATAAAACAGTTTCTTGCTATTCAATGTCAGCATTGCTGTTTGTGTCTAACAAAACATTATTTTTCCAGTCAACAGAAATATTGGAATCATAATTGCTACCTGATCTTACTTTCATGCTATTTATCCTGCTGTAATATACATAACAACCATGGTAACGTCATTAATAAAATTTCTTGTAGAATCCCAAGGACTGCAGTAAAGCAAAGAAGGTTGTCTGCAATCTTAGTAAGGGCTGTGGTTATGGCTGCCAGCTTCATCATGTAGTGTACTGTATGATGGTGGGGTATGCCACTGGACGGACTTTGATCCTGGAGTCCCAAGGTTGGAGATATGCATCAGCTGGCTGGGAGTCTGTGTTTCAGCCACTCAGTAATACATGCACCAAGAAAGATGGTACAAGTTCAGAACATTGGAAAGGTGAGTTAGGGGACAAAACACATTGAGCAATTTCTTGCTGCTTTTTTAGTTTCCAGTCTGGCAAAAAACATTGCATCATTACCCATACCAAAATAAGTTATAACTTAGTTATAACTTTTGTAACTAAAAAAAGGTACAAAAAAGTTATAACTAAGTTATCGGAGTTTGGAACCGCCTGTTTTAAGTGAGGTATAATTTAGTTATAACTTAGTTACAAAAATGTTATAACTTTTGTATAAGTTTTCATTTTTTATTTCAACATAAATACAGCAAGTGCATAAAAGTTACAAAAAAGTTATAACTACAAAAAGTTATACTTTTTAAAAGTTACACAAAAAGTTATAAAAAAGTTACACAGTTATACTTTAGTTATACCCAAATAAACGGTGGAAAAAGTTACAAAAAAGTTATACCCGGAAAAAGTTATTAAAAAAGTTATAAAAAAGTTATACCTAATAAAAAGTTATAAAAAAGTTATAACTAAAAAAAGTTATACCCATGAAAAGTTATACCTTTAAAGATTATGAAAAAGTTACAGAAAAGTTATAACTATGAAAAAGTTATGAAAAAGTTACAGAAAAGTTATACCTAAAAAAAAGTTATAACTACAAAAAGTTATACCTAATAAAAGTTATACCTAATAAAAGTTACAATAAAATTATACACTTCGTGTTAACCTGTGGTGGAATTACTCAATTATAAGCTTTAAAAAAGCTACTTATTAAAATTTTTACAAAAAGATTATTAAAATTTATACAAAAAAGATTATTCAAAAAAAATTAAAAGCACTTACAATTTTATTTCATAAACATGATTAAGAGAGCTTGGTTCATTGTCAAATACAATTAAATGAATGCACATGCATGTTTTCAAGTCTACCTTATTTTTCATCAAGCCATCATAACAGATTGAAATTTCTCAGAATGGTTGTTTTCTTAAAATACATTTTTTTTAGCACATAGTCATAAGGGTTTTTGTAAAATTACCTAGTATACTGCATTCTACTCTTGTGAACTTTTATAAATAGGCATCACTGCCTAGGTTTTAACTCTCTAGTTTTTCATGTTAGCACCATGATCTAGCTGTACTTCAAAAAAAAAAAAAAAAAAAAAAAAAAAAGGTTCTCAGCAGTGATTTCGGTCACGGTTCTTAGCTGCATACCACCCGAGTCCTTGCACAGGTATCCTTGTGGATGTACAGTTGTGATTTTTATCTGGATTATTTAAAGACGGGCTGCACTGGTAGTCGGCGAGCTGGTCGAGGGACTTGGCCGTCCGGCCAGCGGTCTGCGCCCTTTGACAGGTTGTACTGGTAGTAGGCTGAAGTAGTCATGGGACTTGGCCAGCCAGCAGTATGTCCCCCTCGACAGGCTGCACTGGTATTCGGCCGAGCTGGTCGAGGGACTTGGCCCGCCGGCAGATGGTCTGCGCCCCTCAATGGCCTGCACTGGTAGTCGTCCGAGTCTTCATTTGAAAATATATGCTTGCGATTTCAACCTTCTCTTCATTTTTCTTCAATTCTGCAAAAATTAAAAAGGTTCAAACTTTAAATATTTTAATTTTTTTTTTTTTTAAAAGTTGAAGTATTTCCTGCACTCAAAGCATATCAGATTGGAACCACTCTTTAATATCAATTCATTCAAATTCAAATCATATGCATCTATAACTTGGAAAACAAGACTTAGAGTTCTGTTGTGTAATTGAGAAAATTCAACCTGAAGGCTCATCACATAAACATGCATTTAAAAAAAATTTAAACATAAAGAACAATATAGAACCTGACAGCTTTATAGGAATTAGCTTTAGATTTATTGAATTTGAAATAAAAATAAGATTTGATTATTTACTTACCTAAAACAGGTGATATTTTTGAAGAATTTCACTCCAGCTTGGCACAGACGTGAGATGCTCATGGAAAGAAATAATGTACCAGTATACTGCTGTGATTAAATAAAATTTAGAAATTTTATTTTACTCATTTCAGTACACTATATCATGTTATGATCATGTGGTGTTTAAAGGCTACAATATGTACAATATTAAAACAGTTCAGAGAATCTGTTAAACAATTACAAAATATAGGTCATTTAATAATTAAACTGATCTATAGGAATATTTAAAGAATTAAATATGACAAAGAACAACATTTTTTGATCATATACTAAATGCTGAAAAAATATTATGTTTCAATTTCTTAACTTCAGTCTTTGTCATTGACATACCAATCAAAACAAACAAGAAATCTAAGATTCACATGCCTAAAATTTTGTTCATTCTACATATTTCTTCTTTTTTGAATGCCCTTCTAGAGGTAATAAACATTTCTTACCAAAAACATCAAAATATTAACATAAATATTGCCTTACCGACTGATTTTATCATCGTTTTTCTATCAACACTTTCAACACGCCAACATTCAAATCGTCCATGAAAAAATCCGCGCTCTGTTGTTGACCAATCAGAGACTTAGAATAAGTCACGTGATTGAAAAAAATAAATAAATAATTCATAATTAATTTATTTTAAATCCAAATTAACATGATTGTGTATTTTGAAACTTATCTTAAATATTAAAAAGCCAGTTGGTGTTAAAATTTTGAAACAGAGTTCCAACAAAACGGACAAAACGGACGTCGGGGCCGCCATATTTGTGTCGTTGCCGCCATTTTGAATTAAATATTTTGTTTATTTATGAAAATAACTAGTAAAACTGGGTTATTTAATCAGGCAAATAATAAAATCCACATGTCCTAGTATTCTGCTAAAATCTTAATATAACTGGCAGTCTTTATTCCCAACATCATAATATTTGTTAATAAATGAACATACACACACTGTATGTTGTTGTTTATCTTTCTAGCCACCCTTATTACGACTGATTTACTTTAGATTTCAAACAACCTTTGTAAAATTGTACCATTGCGTAATACACAAGCTGAAATTTACGAAGTGTAGGCCAAAAAGGTCACCTAGTACAAACACCTGTGTCACGAGAAAACAATGGGGAAATTAACACTGTTTTGCACATGAAGAAAAATCTGTGCAAAATATTAAATGACTTCATGAGATGATAACATTTGACCACTGTTTATATCTCTTGAACATTTATATTTCTCCACAATTAGGGAAATTATTCCACCTTAAGATGTACATGCATATAATTTACAAAACAAACATGGTCTAAATAATACGTATTTTCTGAGAGAGAGAGAGAATATTCCCAACTTTAGATGAAACTAGTACCTACAAGACAAATATTAATTAAACAATAACATTTATTAATGAGAGAGAGAGAGATTTAGAGAGAGATTTATTCCCAACTTCAGATGTAATTTACTACAAGTCTCAATTTCACATCTCTTCTGTTGAACTTAACAGTGGGTGTGGCTGTGGACTGCAATGGTTGAGAAAAACATTGGTAAAGATATCTAAGAAGCCCCCCTTTTTTCTTAAAAAAAAAAACAACATCTCAGCTCACAACAAAATAGAAAAAATAAATGTCTGCATAAGTAATAGCAGTATATAATGCAGTTCATTATATGAATAATTTTTAGATGAAGAAAATTCTGCATATAAACAGTGGTACCTTTATGTAGCACTTAATCATCCCCACCTTTTTATTCATATCCTCTGTAGATATTACAGATATGTAAAACTGTATTACTATACTAATATAATTATGCTTATTTATTATTTTATATGATTAAATTTCAACAGTTATATAAAAAATACAGTGGCGCCTCGTTAATCCGGACGCCTCCGTCCCCAACGAAATCGTCCGGATAAATGAATCGTCCGGATAAGTGAATCACTTCTTAAAAGAAGTATCCTCTTAAAGCATGTACACATGAACATAGTGGTATCAAATGTGAAGGCAAAGAAAACACCTTTATTTTACCTTGACTTATTGATTTCATTTTTCTAGTTTTAAAAGAAATAATAAATATTTAAAAAAGAAAAAAATTAAAATGTAATTTACACGATGAAAAATGGATAGGCAGTTTTATGTTGAGACTTCCTTTTCTAACACAGGAAACTTTACTCGCCTTCTATTTGACGTGTAGTTACATGGGCTGACCAAATTTAGATCTGCTACTGTTTTATTTCGGCACATTTTTTTTTTATTTATTCAAGCTCATATTAACTAGAACTGTTCATTATCACCACTGAGAATGTTCAAATGACTAACCGCGTATATTCACTACATAGGGAAGTAAGTAACTAAATACTTGTAATCAGTGTACGTATTGCAAACACAAGCCATATTCAGGATAATCAATACTTTTTCTATAAACTCTTTAGTTATGTATCTTGAAAAGACGTGATCGGCATTTATAACTAACGCCAGTTACGTATTTTTAGTGCATTAATAGAAATATATTTTCTTGAATTATGTATCATAATAAATTGTCTTACGAAAAGAAATAAAAAACGTTTCAAATAATGTACTACGGTCGTATTTTAATAAACTTACGCAACACGATACCACAACGAAATCTCGTGATTTATTATTCAGTAAAAAAAAATATTTACAACTTTCCAAAATTCTCATAAATTTATATACCGTTAGCAATTTAATTAATGCACAGTATAAGCTAAATTCTTCGGACTTTATGATATAAAAGACGTGTGTTTTATCTGAGGTAAACACACGCTAATTATAGACGCTATTGTTTAGAGGTCACAGGTAACCGCCTTCAAACGGACTCCACGGACAATGTTTTTACAATAATTATCACTACTGCAAGAAAGGTGTGAAAAGTCATTCCTCGAAAAATTACCGTCCGGATTAATGAGTCATTTTTCAATGAAATATTACGTTTTGTAGTAGAAATTGACCGTCCGGATCCGGAACGCGAATTTCCGGATTAATGAGACAGAATAACGTGGAAAAAATCGGTTCCCAAAAATATCGTCCGGAAGGTGAAGCGTCCGGATTATTGGCGTCCGGATTACCGCGGCGCCACTGTAATTAATTTAGGTGTATGGTAAAAAAAAAAAAATTTTTAAAAAACAAAACACCAAAATATTCAGTTTAACTAAGTAGCCATTCTGCAAAATGACTAAGTCCAAATTAGGTACAAAAAAGTTACACAGAAAAATGACAAAGTCCTAAAAAGTTATGTTTTAGTTACATCTGAAAATGGCTAAGTCCAAAAAGGTACAAAAAAGTTATACAGTAAAATGACAAAGTCCAGAAAAGTTATCTTTTAGTTACACCAGAAAATGGCTAAGTTCAAAAGGTACAAAAAAGTTATACAGTAAAATGACAAAGTCCAGAAAAGTTATATTTTAGTTACATCTAAAAATGGCTAAGTCTTTTTAGGTACAGAAAAGTTATAACTAAAATGTAACTTTTTCTTGAGGTACAAAAAAGTTACAGAAAAGTTATAACTTAGTTATAACTTATTTCGGTATGGGTACATTCAATCTAAATGGAACAAAACAATTTGTGCAAAATGTCACATTTCATGTGCAGCATTTCTTGTAAGCTGCAAAGTGTTTCATGCAACCATTTTGTGAGCATGCTAGAAGCATGTGAGAAACATGTGACTTCTGTGCAATCAAATGAAAACAGAAACTTTCAATTTTTGAGAAAAAAAGGGAGGGCCACAATGGTGGGTCAAAGTTTTACATGGGATTATACAGGAATATATAGTTTAAAAAATCTTCTCTAGAACAGCAAAACTGTATATCATATTATGGTGGAAGCATCCTCAGGTAGTGTAGATTCAAGTTTGTTCTAGTCATAACCTCCGTGGGTTGGATGGGGCCACAGTAGGGGATCAAAGTTTTCCTAGGACAAAATACAAAAAAAATCTTTAAAATTCTCCTTCTCAAGAACAGCAAAACCATGATTATTTGTCATATAGATATGGAAGGTTCTTTAGGTAATTAAGATTCACGTTTGTTCAAATTACCGTATAAACAGAATTTTTAGTGAAGATTTAATTTTGGCATTATTAGTGAGGGTATTGAGATCGCTAAAATTGAATATCGCTAAATGTTAATTGCATTTTGTTTGTAATAGCTTCTCTAGTAGGCACTTAAAATTGCTGAAATTGATTCTCGCTAAAAATTAATTACCATTATTTAAAGATAGATCGCTAAATTTGTGTCTTGCTAAAATTTCCACTTATACGATATGACCCCTGGTGGTAGGGTGGGGCCAAATTGGGGATCAGAGTTTTGCATAGGAATATAGGAAAAAATCTTTAGAAATCTTCTTCTCAAGAAAGTAAAGCCACGATTAGTCATATGAATATGGAAGCATTTTCATGTAGTGTAGATTCAGTTTTGTTCAAATCACTGACTCAGGTGAGTGCTGTTGGCCTTTTGTATAGTTAACTTGTTTAATAACAATTTTATTTTTGAAAAAAATTACCTTCTTTGTAATGGGCCAGATGCACCCATTAAAAATATATTGGAAACTTCATTACACCTTCAACTCTCTTCTTATGATAGTGATCAAGGACATTTACAACTGTTACAGTGATTACAGGCTCCATGTGCTGGGAACTGAAAAATTTGTTCAGCTATTATCTCTTGTCAAACATAGCTAAAATGAAGAATAATGATTGCATTTATTTTAATTTGTGAAATTAAATGGATTTATGAGTATTTAATGGGTACTAATTAGGGATGTCAAATCGGTCAATTTTTGATAATCGGTTACTCGGACGTTTTTCCGATGGAGTACCCGGGTACTCGGTAAAAATGAAAATACAAGACAGTGTGTTAATTTTCTTGAGCCCGGTTAAGTTCTGTTAAATCCCAAAGCTGTTTTATCACGTTTATAAATGTATATAAACAAATGAGTCAAAGGGAAATGATTTTTTGGTACCAAATTTATTTATCAAATAAACTCAAAAGACACAATTAATACATAAAAAAAATAAAAATGGTTTACAGTTCTTGTTTAGGACCTATTTCATCAACGCAAAAGGACAATCTGTTATGCAGTCTGTTGCAAACGAAAGAGAAGGAAAAGACGTTGTTGGGATCGCTGATCTAATATTATTTCATTTGGTTGTTTCCCACTTAACCTACTAAGCAAACTGACTTTCATTTTTTTTTTAAATCTTTAGTTATTTCTAAATATTTCTTCACTTTTGAAGTGGGTAGCGGTATTTCTATGCATGTCCGATTTCACTTCCGTATATTAATTAAATAATTTAAAAACGATTTGAATATAATAGACCATACTTAAACAATGTTTACTGAAAACAGTCATTGAAGCCATCCAAAAATTAAGGACCACAATAGGTGAGAAAAGCTGTGTACAAGACGTATACACAGCCACAGGCGATAATGGGTGTTTTACAGGTGTAGATGACAACACGCTAATTACTGTATGAATATTTTATAATTTTTTGATAAGTTTTTGATAAAGATATGTACTTCGAAATAAGAAAAAAATATACTTCCGAGTAACGGAGTACCATTTTTAGTATTCGATACTCGGACGTTCGATCGAGTACCCGGTTAACCGTGTACTCGTTGACATCCCTAGTACTATTAGTTACATAGTTTTTTAGTGACAGGGTACGGGATGATACCTGGTTAGTAAATTTCATACCTGGCGAGGCGAAGCCGAGCCAGGTATGAAATTTACTAACCAGGTATCATCCCGTACCCTGTCACTACAAAACTATGTAACGAATTTACCCCACCGATAAAATATTTATGCATTGTCTGTGGTTTGTAAAATTGTTTTTTTCACTATATATATGTTTCATCACTCATACAATGCCTATTATGACGTCACGTTGTGTGACGTAATGTTGTTTTGCGAGTGTTTCGTGCTGTAATAACGTACTGACAGTTTTGAAGACTTTCAGTAAAGGGAGAAAAAGGTTCCATCTTCGTTACTTACATTAGTTAACTGTAACATTGTCAACAGACACTCCGCAATTCGCGTGAACTCGAGTTGTTCAAATGTTACAAAAGAACGATAACTCCGTATCGACCATGTATTGATTTTCAAGCGACTAGGTATAAGTAATACACCCCCTTCACGTGACAGACTTCAACCAATCGTAAGCCAGGATTTCATCGAAAAATCAACAGAGGTGGGGTAATAATAAATACCTGGGGGGGGGGGGGGTTCCTAATCAATCTAAATTTTTTAAACACTGAATTGATTTGCTGGCCTATTCATGAAGATCAAATAAAAAAAAAAATACAGAAATAAAGCATAAATAATTACATATTAGGTGTTTTATAAATCACACAGTTTTGATTTCTAGCTTTTAGGATGTTTGAGTTTTCATGTAATGTTCTTGGACTTTTTATACTGAAGAAATAAATGGCAAGGTTAAAAAGTTTTCTGGGAAATAAACTTGGTTGGTCACATAATCAAAATCCTGTGAAGTGAAGCCTGTAGGGCTTCTCAGTAGATTCATTTCCCAGTGAACTTTTTAGCTCACCTGAGCCGAAGGCTCAAGTGAGCTTTTCTGATCAAAATTTGTCCATTGTCTGCCGTTGTCATCATCGTTGGCATTGCCGTTGTAAACGTTTCATAATTTCATCTTCTTCTCCAGAACTACTGGGCCAATTTCAACCAAACTTGGCACAGAGTATCCTTGGGTGAAGGGGATTCAGCTTTGTTCAAATGAAGGGCCATGCCCTCCTCCAAGGGGAGATAATTACCAAATAGCGAAATATTAATGGCATCATTGAAAAATCTTCTGCTCAAGAACCAATGGGCTAGGAAAGATGAAACTCATATGGAATCATTATCAGGTAGTGTAGATTCAAATTTGTTCCTCCGGGGGTAGGGTGGGGCCACAGTGGACGATCAAAGTTTTACATAGGAATATATTAGGGGTGGGATGATATACCGATACAAGGATACATACTGATATTTTCTTCTAAGGTATGGTTTACGATATATGCATTAAAATATCGGTACGAAACGATACACGAACGACCTATCAAAAAATTGAAAATGAAAGTAGTTGTCCTTGGAAAATGGCAGCTTGTACGAAGCGAAGAGATGATGATATTGAAAACACGCTTTAGACCTAATAAGTTGTAGATAAGGGGTAAAACATTTCCACTTTTAAGCATCCTCCGAAGATGGGACAACAAAAGTCCAGTATGTAAAGCGTGTTATGTACAGAAAGTTAAAAAGTCCACAACAGTTGATAATGGACTTTTTATAACAAAGCATGGTTTCTCTAATTTCAGGAATTTGAAATTTTGAAACAAATTGTGAATTGTTTATTTTTTAATTGTAAACTCAACTTGGTTACAGACTTTCAGCAATTAATAGTAATGTACAGTGTTTTCAAGAAGAGCCGGCAACCGGCAAAATTAACCGCCTGTACGAGAAATTTTGCCGGCTATGAAATATCCCTAATTGGAATTTTTCGGGGGTTGGTACGCGAAATCTGTAGATTTTATCGCGACTATCTACATGTTCTAGAGTAACTTCCCTCGAGTGCGGTCTTTTTCATGGAAGTTTGATTTGATCCAATACGTACTACAACTACTGAACAAGGCAGTTCAAGGCTACAACTTGTGAGAGTAAAGTTTGAAGAATAAATTTTTAACGAATAATTCCAACCTCATATAAAATTCACAACTCAGCGATCAGGATTTAACTTTAGCTATACAAGATATAATCAAGATTATTGGGAATTTGGGGCTTCATTGACGCAAGCGTCAGGTATCTACGGCCTAAAATGTTGAACAGGAAAATGTTGTTGTTCTTTTTAACATTCATTGTCACTTCACAAGCTAGGTCAAGATTATTACAACAGCAAATATTTACATCTAGACCGATGTAAATGTAAGGCCTTACAAATAAAAGTCTTATTTTTAGCTCACCTGAGCCGAAGGCTCAAGTGAGCTTTTCTGATCGAAATTTGTCCGGTGTCTGTCGGCGTTGTCGTTGTCGTAAACTTTTCACATTTTCATCTTCTTCTCCAGAACTGCTTGGCCAATTTCAATCAAACTTGGCAAAATGTATCCTTGGGTGAAGGGGATTCAAGTTTGTTCAAATGAAGGGCCGCACCCTCCTCCAAGGGGAGATAATTAAGAAATAGCAAAAAATTAATGGCATTATTGAAAAATCTTCTCCTCAAGAACCAATGGGCCAGAAAAGATGAAACTCATGTGGAATTATTGTCAGGTAGTGTAGATTCAAGTTTGTTCAAATCATGACCCCTGGGGGTAGGGTGGGACCACAATGGACAATCAAAGTTTTACGTAGGAATATATAGGATAAATCTTCAAAAATCTTCTTCTCAAGAACTGCAAAGCAATGATTAGTCATATTTATGTGGAAGCATCTTCAGGTAGTGTAGATTCAAGTTTGTTCAAATCATGACCCCCAGGGGTAGGGTGACACCACAATGAACGATCAAAGTTTAACCTAGGTGTATATAGGAAAAATCTTCAAAAGTCTTCTTCTCAAGAACAGCAAAAATCAAAGATTGGTCATATTTACGTGAATCCTCAGGTGGTGTAGATTCAAGTTTGTTCAAATCATGACCCCCCCCCCCCCCAGGGGTAGGGTGTGGCCACAATGAACGATCAAAGTTTTACATAGGAATATATAGGAAAAATCTTTAAAAATCTTCTCAAGAACAGCAAAACCTCTGTTTGTCATATTTATATGGAAGCATCCTCAGATAGTGTAGATTCAAGTTTGTTCAAATCATGACCTCCAGGGGTAGGATGGGGCCACAATGAAAGTTCAATTTATAGAGAAAAATGTCACAGTCAAAAAATTATGTAAGCATCCTTAGTAAGTGTAGATTTAATTTTGTTCAAATCATATCCCCCACTCCCGTTTAGGGGTAGGTTGGGACCACTTAGGCATTTAAGCTTTTCAACACTAAACTGATTTTTCTTTTTTCTAGCCACAGTGCTCAGGTGAGCGATGTGGCCCCTGGGCCTCTTGTTTTAATCGTGACTGAGACGTGGGACAAAGGAATTCTTACAGAATTTCCTCAAATTGAAGATGTAAATTTGTATTATCATTTATTTGTGTTAGCTCTCTTGAAATACAGGAACAGTTTAACTTTTCACAATTAAGAAGGTTTTTATGTACTAGTAATTTGTATTTGTATCCATTTTCTTAATTATTTTGTTCTGACAATCTGTACAAAATAGTAAATAAATTTAAAGATTTATGATATTTTAGTCTGCAGATTACAGAATGAGAAATATTTCATTTTTTGGGGGGGGTTTCTACGTCACTATGTGTTAAAAAGTTTTTTAGTTTTTAAATAAATTATTACCTTAATTTTGAATAATTTCCCTGAACAGTTAATGTGAAAGGGACTAATTATGCAGCATTTTCAGTATGAAATGAAATTCTAGCACAAACAATTGTCTGTCAGTCTGTTAAAAGTCCATATAACAATTCAGTGAAAGGTTACAAATTGTTTTCTAAATGGCTTTAATAGGTAAAATTTGGTATATAGTGACAGAAATGTGAAAAATTTATTGGCCTGAGAGGTAAGAAAAATGAGTCAAAAATGCCAATTTTCGTTTTCGGCCAGGGGGCTTCGCCCACCTGGACCCCCTACCAGGGCTCTGCCCTGGACCCGCTGGGGGCCTGAGGCGGCCACCAGACCCCTCGCCGAGATTAGTTTCCTGCTGTTCCATATATATTTCCTTCTATTGAAAATCTTATTAAAAACACTGATGTACATGTGTTTTATATGAATTTTAGACAGCGTTCTTGATGAACTACACAACTATTAGTAAACAACTTGTTTATACACATTTGGCAATACATACATGTAACATTGTTTTTGTAAATTTTAAGTCAATGAAATTGATAAACTTCAAGTATTAATTTCAAAGCACATATGATTTGATATAGAATAATTTGTTGAATTAATGTCAAGACAAAAAATGAAATAACATACAAATTTTTAGCTCACTTCAACGAAGTTGGGGGAGCTTATGTAATACCCTCGGCGTCGGCATCCCAGGTTAAGGTTTTTGGATCAGTTTTCTTTTCAAGTTTTTCTATGGCCTATATTAGTCAGAGATGCATGGAGGATGCTTCTAGTGTGTTTTATTGTACCAGTCAAGGTTTCAGATGCTGCAATTTCAGCTAAAAAATGACCAGGTTAATGTTTTTGGAGCAGGTTAAAGTTTTTGGAGCAGGTCTCATTTCCAAGAAACTAAAAGCCCTATATTGACCAAACTTGCATGGATGATACATCTAAGGATGCACACTACTGAACTTGCTTAGGATGCTGGATCTGACCTATATTTTCCGGATGAGTGACCAAGTTAAGGTTTTTGGAGCAGATCTCATTTCCAAGTAACTATAAGCCCTATATTGACCAAATTTGCATGGATGATACATCTAAGGATGCACACTACTGGACTTGCTTCGGATGCTGGATCTGACCTATATTTTATGGATGAGTAACCAGGTTAAAGTTTTTGTAGCAGATCTCATTTCCAAGTATCTATAAACCCTATATTGACCAAACTTGCATGGATGATACATCTAAGGATGTACACTACTGGACTTGCTTCGGATGCTGGATCTGACCTATATTTTCCGGATGAGTAACCAGGTTAAAGTTTTTGTAGCAGATCTCATTTCCAAGTAACTATAAGCCCTATATTGACTAAACTTGCATGGATGATATATCTAAGGATGTACACTACTGGACTTGCTTCGGATGCTGGGTTTGACTAACATTTTCTGGATGAGTGACCAGGTTAAGGTTTTTGGAGCAGATATCATTTCCAAGTAACTATAAACCCTATATTGACCAAACTTTTATGGATGATACATCTAAGGATTCACACTACTGGACTTGGTTTAGGATGCTGGATCTGACCTACATTTTCTGAATGAGTAACCAGGTTAAGGTTTTTGGAGCAGATCTCATTTCCAAGTAACTATAAGGCCTACTGTAGATTCCTAAATATATGCGAGGAATTAAATATCGCGTAATTACGCGAGAAGAACCACTCGCGAAATAAAATTACTCGCTTTAATTTTTATGGTGCTGAAATCCATGTGAAAACTCTTGATCAAGCGACCACCCGCGAATAATACTTCTCGCGCTTTGTCGTCAGAGGGCCATTTCGCGATATTAAGTACTCGCGTAAAATAAGGAATCTGCAGTATCTGAACCAAACTTGCATGGATGATGCATCAAGGGATGAACAATCTCAAAACTTGCTTTGGATGCTGGATTTGACTTACATTTTCTGGATGAGTGACTAGTTTTAAGTTTTCAGATAAGTCTATTCCCAAGTAACTGCAAGCCCTATCAGACCAAAATTGCATAAATGTTGCATCTAGGGATGCACACTCCTAGATTATTAGTTTAGTGTGGGACTTTGCCTTACTGAAAGACAACATTCGTTGAGGTGAGCTCTGTAATCTCTGATTACCTATGTTTTAAAAATAGTTTCATAATTTATCATAATATCAAGATACGTATCGTATCGTGTTATATGTATCGAGATACGTATAATATCGTAAGATCTGTGTATCGTCCCACCCCTAGAATATATAGGAAAAATCTTCAAAAATCTTCTTCTCAAGAACAGCAAAGCTATGATTAGTCATGTTTATTTGGAAGCATCTTCAGGTGGTGTAGATTCAAGTTTGTTCAAATCATGACCCCCAAGGGTAGGGTGGGGTCACAATGGACAATCAAAGTTTTACATAGGAATACATAGGAAAAATCTTTAAAAATCTTCTTCTCAAGAACAGCAAAGCAATGATTGGTCATATTTATGTGAAAGCATCCTCAGGTGGTGTAGATTCAAGTTTGTTCAAATTATGACCCCCTGGGGTAGGATGGTACGATGGCCGACAGCGGCCGCCACTTTCTGATTAAGAATATTGTCGTTTTGTACAGCTTTTTTGTCAATTTTCGTTGACATATTACAACTAAACTGGTAATGCTATATGTACATGTACACTTTTTACACTGACAATTTACACCAGCGAAAAACATTAAAATTCTTTCGTGTGATATGAAATTAAGATACATATAACAGGTGGCTTGAAAGAGATAAGGAGCATTTTAATGATTTTCACCCTCAATTTGCCTGAGATATCGTAACCCAGTTAATCCTAGATTAGACGTAAATCGTCATTCTGTCACCTTGTATTATTAAAAACATATTCTTGGGATTGTAATTAAAAAGGCGAATAAAAGTAATACGTTTGTTGTAATGGATATACATGAATATAATGGATATATCTCGATCCTCAGATTGTATGAGACAACTCGATTCTACCTATTATGTAGAGGTAGAAAAACAGGATTTAGTAGCTCTACATGTGAGCATCCAATCAAAAGTTTATGGAATGTATCAAAAACAAAACTTTAGATACAGAAATATACCCGTTTTTAAGCAAGAATAAAATGACAACCTTAAATGTGGGAGTCTGTATTTGCTCTCTAAATACATAAAATTAATAACTGAATGCTTGAAACACTTTTAAAGCCAACGCAACCTCTCAAGACTTCCATCTGGTCGGCCAATTATTTTTCAATGTGGCACGGGAATGAAAATATATGTACATGTAACTAACGTGATCATTTCCTCGTGCGCATTGTTTAAAAAACAAAATTCATACATCAAAGACACGTCCGATTATGAACAAAATCAAATTTCTGATAGACCTGGAAAATTTCATCCTGGTTACCTATGATGTGACCAGCAGGTACACCAACATGGAATTTTATGAATTAATTACTACAATCTGTCGAGAAAGTATATCTAGAAGACAATACTAATCTGTAATCACTCCGACCTTGCTGTTCTGCTAGAACCTTAAGCTTATCACCTTCAAGTAACCTGTTTTATGTATCTTCATTTCATATCACAAGAAAGAATTTTAATGATTTTCTCCAGTGTAAATTGTCAGTGTAAAAACTGTATATGGACATATAGCATTACTAGTTTAGTTGTAATTTGTCAACGAAAATTGACAAAAAAGCTGTACAAAATGACAATATTCAGAATCAAAAGTGGCGGCCGCTGTCGGCCATCGTAGGATGGAGCCACAATGGACGATAAAAGTTTAACATAGGGGTATATAGTAAAAATCTTAGAAATTTTTCTTCTCAAGAAGAGCAAAGCCATATTTGGTCATATTTATATGGAAGCATTTGCAGGTAGTGTACATTCAAGTTTGTTCAAATCATGACCCCCAAATGTAGGGTGGGGCCATAATGGATGATCAAAGTTTTACATAGGAATATATAGGAAAAATCTTTAAAAATCTTCTTAAGAACAGCAATGCAATGTTTGGTCATATTTATGTGAAAGCATCCTCAGGTGGTGTAGATTCAATCTAATTAAAATTAGATGTTCTGAATCCGCTATCGCTTCTCAAACATCTAACAACATCCTATTTGGGGTCACGTCAGAGTGACCTTTCGATTAACCAATGAAATCGCTGCCTCCGAAATCTTGGTTTGTAGTTCGGATGTGTTTCTTTTTTCACTGCCAAACCTAAACACCAAAGGAGTTTCGTAATAAACAAATTATGCATGGCAAAGGCTGTGCTATGTATGAATGTGACGTGCGGGATATCTTGTATAGTTTGTGCATTCTAGTTTGCGTTATTCAGGTAAGAATGTAAGAATGCCAGATTGGCGAACTATTCATTCAATTTATACCAAAATTACTTTAATTCAACGTGAGACAGACTACTGAGCATCAATAATTGTAAGATGTAACTGTGGAACTAATTTTAGAGTCGTACACAAAAGCTCAAATCTGATTGGCCAAGATTTTCATGTTTATTCATAACCAAAAGGTCGCTCTGACATGACCCCGAAAGGGATGCTGTTAGTTGTTTGAGAAGCGGTAGTGGATTCGGAACATTTAATTTTAACTAGATTGATGTAGATTCAAGTTTGTTCAAATCATGATCCCTGGGGGTAGGATGGAGCCACAATGGACGATAAAGTTTAACATAGGGGTATATAGGAAAAATCTTCAAAATTCTTCTCCTCAAGAACAGCAAAGCCATGATTGGTCATATTTATATGGAAGCATTCTCAGGTGGTGTAAATTCATATTTGATCAAATCCCCCCAGGGGTAGAGTGGTGCCACAATGGAAGATCAAAGTTTAACATAGGAGCATATAGGAAAAATCTTAAAAATTCTTCTCAAGAACAGCAAAGCCATGATTGGTCATATTTATATGAAAGCATCTGCAATTGGTGTAGATTCAAGTTTGTTCAAATCATGACCCCATAAAATATAGGGTGGGGCCATAATGGACGATCAAAGTTTTACATAAGAATATAAGGAAAATCTTTAAAAATCACTTCTTAAGAACAGCAAAGCCATGATTGGTCATATTTATATGGAAGCATCCTGAGATAGTGTAGATTCAAGTTTGTGCAAATCATAACCCCCTGGGGATAGGTGGGGCCACAATGAAAGTGTAAACTTGTAGGAAAAAAGGACACAGTCAAAAAAATATGTAAGCATTTTTAGTTAGTGTAGATTCAATTTGTTCAAATCATACCCTCCCCTTCCCTTTTAGGGGTAGGTCGGGACCACTTATGCATTTAAGCTTTTCAATACTAAACTGATTTTTGCGTTTTCCTAGCCACAGTGCTCAGGTGAGCAATGTGGCCCCTGGGCCTCTTGTTAACCTTGTTATTTATTACATATCTTTACACTTGAGACAAATATTTGAGTAGAAATATTACATGAGCTGCCTGCCATATTACAATGTTGTGACACCCAGTGACCTCGAACTGGAAGTTATTTGCTCAAGAAAGTTTGCCTAGCTCCAACATTTGAATGTTACTGTTGATGTTTAGCAATTAAGTTCAGGGAATTTCTGTTTATAATGATAGAAGAATGATTGTATTGAGAATTATCATGTCATTTTATGAGTTCTGTATATATGTTGAGTCCAAAGTGGTTGTATTGTCCGTTTCAGTTTATATATAATCTTCAAAGGAATTTCAGGTTTGAAAGGTAAGCACGATTTTAATTATCAAAACCATTCTGCACACCAAAGAATGATTTAATGGACGTGTTGATTGAAAAAAATATCCATATGTTTTAATTATCTTGTCACTGCTATTAAGCTAGAAGTCTTGAAACCAGTTTCACTGTGACAGAAGTATGAAGGCAAGATATCATCTCGCTATGTGATTCAGTCATGCCATGACCTCTGACCCTAATAAGTTCATACAGAATTGAACATATTTTCTCTTCAATAAGTTTATCTAAGGAAAATATTTGCCAATGTAAATGTATGTATGTATAGTTAGGTGTCATGACTACTGGTATTAATTACATAAAATTTCCTGTCTAGCTGGATTTTGAAATGAAGGATTTTACTTAGTGGTGGGTATATTATTGTTATTTGATAAACACAGTGTATTAAAGGAGAACTGAAGAATTTCAATGGTTAACCCATTTACTTGGTTTCCCCTCCCCCACATTTCAGGGTTTGTATATTCACAAGTGTAGGTCTTTTATGTCTGTAGTAAAGGTAAGTTCAATTTCTTACAGAGCCCAGTAGTATAGAGCACGTACAGGTGATAGAAATGCCTATCATCGACAGTCTTCACCCTCGACCAAATTACCTCCCCCTGTCTTTCCCAAAGGACCTAGCAGACCGTTTAATCCGTCTCCATGGTGACCCGACTGTGTGGTGGATTGGACAATTTGTAAAATACCTCACACGACCTCAACCTCATCTTAAACAGGAGTTGGAGCGAGCAAAGCAAAAACTGAACTTTGTGGGACCTATTGTTGGGTAAGAAAAAAAAGAGAGAATCAATTTAGTAAAGAAAATTTTTTTTTTTGGGGGGGGGGGGGGGGGAGAGGAAAGGATTTCCTAATATTAACTGTTTATGTTCTCATGTTTGGTAATATTTAGCCCCATTGAGCTTATGTGATGGTAAGGGGCAATGATGTCCATCGATCTCTCTATAGCTTTCTCTTTGTTTATATTTTTTTTCCAAAATGATAATCTTAACTTAGCATGTAACTATATAACACAAAGGTACATAAGTCTTTACTTGTTTTTATGCTTCACCATGAATTTGCCACTTAGAGTTTGTCATTATCTAGAGATTATCCTATTTCTACTGCATAACTTAAATCAAATTTTCATTGAATAATTCATTATTGACATTTTCAGGTGACCTATTGCAATCTGTTTTCGTCCGTCATTGTGCGACATGCGTCGTTAGTCGGTCACAAACCTTTGAACATTTTTAGATTCTTCTCTGAAACCACTGAACCAATTTCAACCAATATTGTGAAATTCATGGCCCCTGCCCCCCTGGGGCCTGAGGGGTGGGGCTAAAAAAATCAAAATAAATGCAATCTTTAAAAATCTTCTTCTTTACTCCTGGACATCAAGCATTCAAACTATTGGAATAAGCATTGAACCCTCTACCATAATTGTGAAATTCATGGCCCCAGGATTAGGAGTTCTGGCACTAGGGCAGGGCTCTAATGATTATAAAGTGAAAATGCATTAATTCTTTAAAAATCTCCTCCTCTGCTCCTGGTATTAAGCCGATGAACTAAGTACATAGTTATGATGAAGAAGAGTGCCTCCTCCAAAATTGTGAATTTCATGGCCCAAGAGTCAAGGGTTCTGGTGTTAGGGCAGGGCTCTAATGATTATATAGTGAAAATGCATTAATTCTTTAAAAATCTCCTCTGCTCCAGGGTATTAAGCCAATGAATTAAGTTCATAGTTATGATGAGGAAGAGTGTTAAGTACAAAGCTATAATGAAGAAGCATACCTCTTCTTAATATGTGAATTTAATGGCCACTGGGTCAGGGGTACTGGTGTTGGGGCAGGGCTCTAATGATTATATAGTGAAAATGCATTAATTCTTTGAAAATCTCCTCCTCTGCTACTGAGTATTTAGCTGATGAACAATGTACATAGTTATGATGAGGAAGAGTGCCTTTTCCTAATATGTGAATTTCATGGCCCCTGGGTGAGGGGTACTGGTGTTAGGGGCGGGGCTTTAATGATTATATAGTGAAAATTTATTAATTCTTTGAAAATCTTCTCCTCTGCTCCTAGGTATTTAGCCGATTAACTATGTACATAGTTATGATGAGAAAGAAGAGTGTCTCTTCCAAAATTGTGAATTTCATGGCCCCTTGGTCAGGAGTTCTGGTTCTAGGGGCGGGGCTCTAATGATTATATAGTGAAAATGCATTAATTCTTTGATAATCTTTTTCTCTGCTCCTGGGAATTAAGCTGATGAATTAAGTACAAAGTTCCAAAATTTTGAATTTCACAGCCCCTGGGTCGGGGATTTTGGGGGGGGGGGGGGGGGGGGGGGAGGGGTATCTAATATGAACTGAAAATATGGCCCCTGGGATGGGGTTCTTGTGCTTGGGTGGGGCTCTTTTGATTAATTAGCAACAGTGCAGACCTGTTTACTCTTACGAATTCGCCGTATTTTGTACAGATTTTGAGTCCAAAATACATCTCATGTTTTGCTATTTTGAAGGTACTGAGATCACAAATCCGTTCATTTGGATTTTAGCAGTTAGTTTCTCAGTTTAATGCTTTGTAATCCTACAAAAAGCGAAAGATTTCAAACACTTGAGCAAGTTTTGTTAAACCATGTTGTTATTTGTTATTAAACCACGTTTAGGTAATCAAAAGTGAGTAGTTTTCTAGTAATATATGTAAAATCAATGAAAAGTGAAATCTTACTGGCAAATGCCAAATCTCACTCATTAATGCTTTGGCAGTCTTTTCCTCTGCCCCTGAGTAGTAAGCAAACAAACTAAATGCAATAATATCAATGTGAATGTATTAAATATAATTATAAGAACACAAGAAAGAATGTTATATACATAGAAACAAAATAAAAATGAATGTTTGGTTTAATTGAACAAAGCATTCTCAAAGTCAGATTCTTGCCTAGAAAGCGATATAAAAGATTGATATGGAGATTATTTATATACTTAGCAGAAGTTGCAATTGTACACAGTATATTTACACTGTGGTGATCTGTTTGACAGTAAATGAGTTATTGTCATTGATAGAGTCATGCTGGCCGTAATTAGACGATAAAACGCCCGTAATATAGGGTCCTCGAAGTAAAAATCTCCAGTAATTAGATAGGGGTCACGTGGTACTGAAATGTCATAGGTTTATCGTAAGGCTTATCGTAAGAAAAAATATAATGAATAGATTTTTACGCTAAATAAATAGAATACACAATATGGCTGGTTGAAATTTTGACATCGACTATATTCCTTTGGTTAAGGTTGACAAGAGACTGGATAAAGTTGTTTTATACTTTATCAAAGTGAACAATGAATCACAGAGAGCCAGGGTGACTTATTGTAATTAGTGACAAGTGACAAATGGGCCCCTCATCCAAGCATACCCTGGATGTGATGGATGAGGGATATTCTTGGAGTACAGCCTGAGGCTGAAGAGTATCAATAGCATATTTCTTGACCAATAACAATACCGACCGCCATGCTTCAATCACTCATAATCTAAAGCAAATTTATTGTCAATGCATAAAATAAAAAAGAGGGGGTATAATTAAGTGATGTACTAATCCATGCATTCTCACATGGGTGGGAAAGTTGATACTCTTCAGCCTCAGGATGTACTCCAAGAATGTCCCTCATCCATCACATCCAGGGTATGCTTGGATGAGGGGCCCATTCTTTTCATACAGCCTTTGGCTTTCAGAGTATCAATAGCATGTTTAAAGAATTGACAATAAATTCATCATATCAATCACAGTTTAACCCTTTAACCCCCAAAGATGCATTTGGACGCATTTTCAGCATCACAGATATTTAACTGTTGGCGTTTTCTAAATATTCGGGTTACAACAAAACAATTGATATTTTCTGAAACTAGAGAAGAAACTACACATTTTTTCTACTCAAAAATTTTCTGTGCGATGTTGAGAAATTATCATAAACTTGAATTGAATATTGCATATCATTGCAGGAAGTTGATAAAACTACGCATAAATGACTGATTTTGTGCTATCTTCTGTTGGCTTTATCTAAATTACAGACACAACAAAATAAAAAATGAATGCCATAACCTGAAAGCTGGGAATATGTCCAACATTTTTTATTCAGGACATTATAAGGTACATGCATCCGTTACAGAGATATTTGTTGTTGAATATTGGAATTTTTACGAGTAAAATACACAAAATGCACTATGACGTCATTTGACGTTTTACATGCACAATGAAATCGTTCATGAGCTCAGTGTAAAACAAACTGGCTCTTTTGATATATGGAACAGATTTATTTTAGAAAAAAATGAATTATTTGTAAAGAAGAGTTAATGTACGACACGTTTTGAGCCATAAACATGCAATAAAAGGAATTTTCCGTAGCTTTAGGAGATATATTATATACATGTAGTAATAGTCTTCCACCCAACGCCCCGATTGCGTGCACCCATTGTATCAGAAATCCCTGTCGAATTTTGTGTCAGTCCTACATGTAGTAGATATAATTAATCAAATAATTAAATACAATCCTTACCATTTTCCTAATCTTCAGATTTATTATTGAAAAATGAAAAAAAAACCTTTTTTTTAGTACTTGGTGTACTTTGAAAGGAAAAGTGCATTTTTATTAAAGCCACAGGATAGATAACACAGTTATCCTTTTTTAATGATTAAAAGATGAAAAAAATTGTCAAAATGAAAAAGTATATCAGAAGTACTACGTCGTATGTCGTAAACATAGCCAAACAACCAGCTGATTTTAATCAGATTGCTAAATTTATAGAAATAATTTCTGAATATACACACACAGGAAACTCAGGTTTCTTTGTTCGTGTTAAATTCATTTTTCAGTCTTCACAGAGTTAAGAACAAGTCTATATCAAACTGGATAAAATGGAAAACTTGGGATAACTAACAAATTCTCCCTCATTGCCTAATCCTTTACAGATTAGCCGGGATTACAAGTTTGTGTATTGAAGAAACTGAAAAGTTGAATCTACTGCTACAACAAAAATAAAACAGAGCGAGCATGTAAAATATTTGCCAGAACATCGCGCGAAAATAGCAAAATGCGCTTTTGAATATAAAAACCGCTATTTTAATATTTTCTAAAAGCTGTGGAGAAATGTTAATGAAAGTACAATCAGAAGTATCCGGAAACTATGCCTAAGCTCTATAATTTTGAAAAAAAAAAACTTGTGTTTTTTCACTATAGAAATCAACGTAAAATATTTTTACAACATCCCCCTCTCCTTTTTACAGCAATTTTGAATTATTATTTAACAAATTCATACCAAAACTCTAGTTGTTCCTGGGGGTGGGGGGTTTTTGTTTACAGATAAATTACATGAGTTAAACATATGGAAAAAATGAAGGATCATTTATCCATGTCTATGAGTATTTTAAAATCTGAGTACTATTTTAAAATCTCTGGGTGTTTTAAAGCCTGATTTCAATGGATATACATCTTCTAGACCCCTTATAAAAGGAGTTGTGATTAAGAGTAATGGACAATTTGACACTGGTATTAATAATGTTATACTGTAATTTTTTAATTTACCGGGTGGTAGTAAATACAAGAGGCTGGGCCACATCACTCACCTGAGCTCATTGGCTAGGAAGAAGCAGTAATGAGTTCAGTATTGAAGGGGGGGGGGGGGCAAACTTTAATTTTAACTACCTCAGGATTCTTCCATATCAATATCACTAATCATGGCTTTACTGTTCTTAAACAGAAGAATTTTAAAGATTTCCACCATCATGGTAGCTCATTCTGTTGAGCGCTCGCTCCTTGATCGGAAGGTAAGGGGTTCGAGCCCTGGCCGCGACTGACCTAATTCGATGAAAAATAGGTAGCAACTGTTCCCTCGCAAAGCGCTCAGCACTTTGAAGTGAAAGTTGCGGGTCCTTCAGATGAGACCTTAATGACCAAGGCCCATGTCATGGCAGGCGTAAGCACGATAAAGATCCCCCACTGCTCAATGGCCCTGAGTGCTGAGTAAAGGTCTAAATTTGAAGCCCTTCACCGGTATAAGGTGAAGTCTCCATATAAGCGAAAAATTCTTGTAGGGAACATAAAACAACATACGATCAATCAATCCTATGTTTTCCTATATAAAACTCTGATCTCTCACTGTGGCCCCACACTACCCACCCTAAATTTGAACAAATTTGAATCTACACTACCAAAGGATGCTTCTATAATAATATTACTAATCATGGCTTTGCTGTTCTTGAGCAGGATTTTTCAAGATGATTCCTATATTTTTTCTTATGCAAAACTTAATTGACCCTGTGTTGTGCCCCCATGATTTGAACATACTTTATTGTACAATAACTAAGGTTGCTTCTATATAAATATGACTAATAATGGCTTAGTGGTTCTTGAGAAGAAGATTTTAAAGATATTTCATATGTAAAAGCATTTTATAGTAGAAAAGGATTTATCAAGAGAAAGTTTCAAAAATGTAATTAACTAAGCAGTAATTAATTAACAAAGATTGCATTGTTGTCTAAAGGGACAAGTGATTTTTCTTTTAAAAATAAATATTCAAATAAAAAGAATATTAATAAATCTGTGGTGGAAAGATGCATAAAACATTAGAAATAGAAAGACAATTGAAAACGATTTTTTTTTACCAGATAAGTTTTTTATAATTGAATTTTTCAAATAAAAACAGATGGAGATAACCCTTACCAAAATTCAAGGTCATAAATTAGGACACATCCCACCCTTACATGCTAATAGTAATAAATGGGAATTATGTCTAAATATACTGAGTATTAAACACCTACATATCTGTTGTGTATTAAATTTTATTGAATCTGTTGATATAAGGGATGGAATACCTTAACTTCTCTATTGCAGATTCAGCATCCAACTTCTTCTGCTAGCTTCTGAATGCCTGACTTTCCCAAAGCTTTGGCTTATATACGCTTTTGTTTGGCTAGTCCATTCCAAGGGTTGCTAGGTCATTCCATTATTTCAGGTCCTCAAAGTATTTTACTCGAATGCCCCTTAACCATTACACCTATATATTCCTTTGAAAAACTCTGATCCACTGTTGTGGCCCTGCCCTATCTGTGGGGGTCTTGATTTGAACAAACTTGAATCTACACTACTTGAGGATACTTCTATATTAATATGACTAATAATGGCTTAGCTGTTCTTGAGAAGAAGATTTTTAAAGATATTTCCAATATATTCCTATGGTAAACTTTGACCCCCTATTGTGGCCCTGCCCTACTCCCAGGGGTCATGATTAGAACAAACTTGAATCTACACTACCTGAGGATACTTCTATTATAATATGACTAATCATATGGCTTTGCTGTTCTACAGAAGAAGATGTTTAAATACATTTCCTATTTATTCCTATGTAAAACTTCTACCCCCTCTTGCGGCCCCGCCCTATCCCGGGGTTCATATCATGAAGTATTAAAATGTAATGAAGCTTTCAAATAAGTTTCATCTTTTCTTGCCCAGTTGTTCTTGAGGAGAAGATATTTAAAAGAAGCCACCAAATTTTCACGAATTCTTAATTATCTCCCCTTGAAAGAGGGCATGGCACTTCCTGTGAACAAACTTAAATTCATCCAAGGATACTTTGTGGCAAGTTTGGTTGAAATTGGCCCAGTGGTTCTTGAGAAGAAGTCGAAAATGTGAAAAGTTTTCAGACTACAAATGGACGCCGGACACTCTTTAATCAGAAAAGCTCACTTGAGCCAAAAATTACAAAATGATAAGTTGTAATATTGCAATTTTATATTTACTTCCATCTGGTAAATTCAAAAATTACAATATGACAATAATATAATTCAATCACTAGTGAACTCTTGTTTGCAATATAAAACAAAATTAATGGCAAAATTGTCATTTTTATTGAATAAAATAAAATATTAGTAAAATATCGATAGGTTGGAATCGAGAGTTAGTGTGCATAGTTCTTTGCCGTACCCTCCCCATGGCCTTCTTTTAAAACTTACTGATGAACTAGTGATATTTTATGTTCGATTACGTATCAGGGTGTTGTGAATTCTCAGATGCAGGTCTCTGGAACTAGGCAAGTAATTTTATTCAGTGATAAAACTCTACTGAAAGCAAATGGGGGACCATTTAATGTCAAAAACGACTGGGCATTAATAATGTTTCTTCGAGAACACACGGGTTTTCCAAAAAGAAAAAAAAAATCGGGTATTTAAGGCGAGATATTAACTCGCATGATTCCGCAGACATCAACATTTAATAAACCAGTTAGAGACAATGTTCAGCAATATCCCTCCTCCTCTCCCTTCGACCAACGTTTAATATATATCAATGTTTGTAACGTTGATATTTGTAATTTTAATGTGTACCATGGCGTTGAATATAGTATACCCGTGTTTTGTAAGGAAGTCCCGTTCTCAAAATTGCTATTTTTGTAACCATGGCAACAGTGTTCATTGAAATAAAAATACTAAAATATTGAATTTTGTATCTTAGTGTTCTTTACATGTGTACCAAATTTTATTGAAGTCAGAATAAAACTGTAGGAGGGAAAGCGATTTGTAAATTGCTTATAATAACGACAATCAGACAGCTGTAAAGCCAAAGTCTAATACACGGACATTGTGTAATTGTATAAACTCTTTCTATCAAATAAAATTGACCAGTATAACTAAAAACTAATTGTTTGTACTTTGTTTTAATAGTATCATTAAATCCTCTGTTATGGAAACATTATTTGTAAATTTGTTTGTATTTCTGTGATGTAAAAGGGTGGAAAACACATATTTTGGCAATTATGGGTCTCATTCGTTGCCATGGCAACCACGACGTCATTTTACTCTGCATAATTAAATACTTTAAAATTTTACCTTTCAGAAAATCTATATGTTGCTTTATGTAAAAGTGACTAGAAAATGTTAAAATTTCAATTTCAAATTTTTAGGCAGTTTTGCAGAAAAAATGCAAAATCTCTGGTAGTTAAAGAGTTAATACACCATTCATATTAGAATCATTATTTTGAATGTCTCTGAAATAAAATTTCCTGAAGTTCTTTGATGAGGACCAGTCTCTAGTCTTCAAAATATTCGCTACTGAAACACCACTTTTCAGAGCTGCAGAAGAGGATGCAATATGAATCGAATGTGGCTTAAAAGTACTTATGTCTATTCCTGCACTGACCATAATACACTTAATCCACCTAGCTATAGTACTTGTGGAAACTTTATTGAATGTCCTAAATGAGACACAAAGTTGGTCACACTTTCGAAATTTACTAGAAATTTATTTGTTCTTTTAATATATTCCTGTAAAGTACACACAACACAAAGTTTTTCATCCTTGTATCTATCAAGAGTGATAGAAAATGACCTTCCTGGTCTAAATGTCTTAAGTAACTAAGTAAAAAAAACAACTCTCTCTGAACTTAACTTCATATTCTTAATATTCAAGTTTAAAAGAGTTTGTGCCCTAGCTGCTGTTGTAAAGCTAAAAGTGCACATAGTTTCCAGGTAAGTTGTTTCATATCTAATGAATCCAAAGGAAAAAGAGACTTTAAATATATAGGAACTTTAGTCACATCCCATGTAAACTTATATCTTGGTGAGTTTGGTCTTAAGGTTGTATGAGTGTTAACACAAAGTGGAATGAAAGTTGTATTCAATGTAACGTCAGTTTAAGTGTATAAAACATTAAATGATTAATTATGCTGTGCATTTAACTTTACTGTATAAAATTTTTCGATAAAAAATAAGAATTAAAATATATCTGCATTGTCATCGAGTACAGTGCAGGAAACTAATTTTGTTACAGCATCGATGCTGATTTGAATGCTTCCTTTGCTTGCTGATTTGAATGCTTCCTTTGCTTGCTGATTTAATGCTAGTAATCCTTATCCTGATGCTGTTTTATAATTAGGTCAATGCTACCGGAAGTAGCATCATGCTACCGGAAGTAGATAATGAATTTCAGCATTGCCATTTAAAGCAATAAAAGTGCCTTTTACAATTATTTGATCATAATATCTCACTATGTATCAATAATGTGAATACTTTAACCAATATTCTTTCTTTCTTTTTTAATTTTTTACTGAATTAAAACTCATTGATTTTCTGATGCTAGTAGGATAATGCTGATTTTATGTAGGTCAGTGCTGGTTTTATCCTTTGCTTGCTGATGCTGATCCTGGTAATGCTGTTTTTTAAATGCTGATGCTGATGCTAGCTCGATCCTGATGCTACTAATGCTTATGCTGATGCTGGTTTATGTAACAAAATTAGTTCCCTGCACTGTACATCTTCTTTTTTATTATGACAACTGACCCAGTCCGATCTACATAGTAACTACAACGCGCAATTTCTCGAACTGACAGACGAGAGAAAATGGGACATGCCAAGGGCGGCTTTGCCACCCGCAAACGGAAATTTTTGTTCAAAAACCAGTCAAAAGCCCAGAGGCAGAGGTGGATGCGGTGTCATAGTGACCATATGTATTCAAAACCCGGTAAGAAAAGCGGCAAATCATAATGTAGGCTTAGTCCATCAAACAACAGTCACTTAGGCTAAAAATTACATATCCCTTATCGATCTCAGACCACGTGTAAATGTTACTAGCCATAATAAAAATGTTGCTGGAATTCATATAAAAAGGAATCAGCTGTATCAAGATATGATGAGCGATTAAGTGATTCATGTTGCTTAGTTGATAACATTTTTCTTCAAGAAGTCCTTTCTTTTGATTAGAGTTATTCCCCGTTGTGAAATAGAAAGTACATAGCCCCGCCATTTATGTAAACAAAATGCTCGGAGATTGCAAGGAAACTAATTTGTAAAGCTTGGAGATATTTTTATTGAATTAATCAATATTTGTGCAAGTTGATAGACACCAAGTGATATTATCAGCAACTTTTGTCTTCGTTGAGCTATCTGCCTACCCCCCCCCCCCCCTCCCCACCTACCCACAACGTGGGTAGCACTAGCAGTCAACTCATACACTTGTAAGTTCAGGCCCAGGTGTGAATAGGAGAAATTTTCTGTTTGAAAAAGGGTTTGAGACTAAGGCACGTCCGACCGACCCAGTCTAGTAAACAATTGGTCCGGTCGTGTAAAATGTACGTGAACTAGACCAATTGGTTGTGTTGAGAAAATAGCTGTTAAACTCCCATTTCAGTCTTTCAAATAAATAATCTAAAAACTTTTTAAAGAAATTTTCTTATACACCATGTATTTCCGAAGCCATCACTGTGTGAAGAAAGAAATCCTCGCATGACATAATAGCTATTTTTAGCCATGGCAGCTGTTAATGACGCTACTGTAGTTTAGTATCAATATAAATAGCTACATATAGTATAATTTTGAAGTAACTTATTTACGATAATTATTACATAAAAGTTTGTTGAATGTTCTTTAAGGCTTATAATACTCGAATGTCCTGATGAACCCGACTCAGCTGGCTGGGACCTATCGAACAGTCTGTCAAAAATATTGACATGCGCAAAACACGATGTCTTGATTAAATATAGTTTCAAAAGTTACCTCATTAAAATTCTCCATTATAAGAAGTAAATTTGCAAATTGCTCAGGGCTAGTGATTTTATTGTCAGGGCTAGTAAAAATTATCGGAGGTACAGTACAGCTCACGAGTTTCTTCCACCCCACCGTGGAAAACACACGGTGGAAAATACCCCGTGTTATACCGTGTACATGGAGTTCCACCGTGTGCGTATATTGCGATTACAGCAAAGACGCACCGTGTCACACCGTGGACATTACCGTTTCATCGGGTGACCCTCCGTGTTCCACCGTGCAAGAAAATTACGGAAGAAAATGGTTTGTTTATAAAAATAATTTTAGAATTGAAATCATAGGTATGTTGGTTTGCTAGAAAGAAATAGAAAATGAAAAATTATTTAATTCAAACAGCTCACTATCATACATGTAAGGTCGTAACATAACAGTGCGCGTTCACTGTAGACTTTGGTTCACCGTTGACGGTATACATGTTTATATCAATTGAATAAATTTATTTTGATTTCTGTTGAATTCATATTTCATATTCATTTGAAAACAAAAACAACTACATGTCGATTGTGCAAATTAATACATTTCTGACGTATGCTATAAATGCGCAGGTACAGATCCAAGTACAAGTACATTGTCTTTGAACTTTATAATTATTCAATGCCAAACATAGATACGGATCGATAATTTTAGTTGTTATTTTCTCTGTGAAATAATATGGTATTAAAGGTATTGACAGTAAAGGCATTTACAAATAATACCTATGATATCAGATAACTAATTTAGCATCATCTGATCACTACATCTTAAATAATAATAGTGAAAAAAAAATGTCGAGTCAGTATATTATGATATTCATATGGTATATGAATTAAGTCTTATTTTGCAGAAATAAGATAAAAAGTGTAGACCACTTATCAATGAAGATACTAAGTTGCACCATGTGAGGAAGAAAAAGTATATGTACATGCAAGGAAAAAAAAGCAAAACATGTAGCATTCACTAAAAAATCTTATACGCAGTTTGGTAGTCGTACAATCGGCAAATTCACATGAAAATCAAGCAGTTGTATGCATCCATTGATTAAACTTGACATTAAGAGACATAAATGTAAAAAAAAAATTCAATTTTTGAACGTTTATTTCTGTCGAATATGTAAAGTGTCAGTATTTCTATCTGGGTATTTTTTTTTATTACTACTTAATCTTCTACAATCAGTACGAAAAGTAAAAAAAAATCGCTTGAACTGCCAATGCAGCATTCTAAAAATTCTTTTGCAAATTATATACTATTCACTTTTTTCGTAATAATTAAAAATTATTTTGAATTCCATATTTTATAATGTTAAGATACGAGAGAGAGAGAGAGAGAGAGATTTTAGTTTCAGGTTCATCCTTCTGTTCTTTTTTTTCTCATATACATATAATGTGTCTCTCTTATTTTTTTTTTAAGAAATCGTAGTTCACCTCCAGTTTTTATTAATCGAAACGAAATAGAATCAGTGCAATTTAGGTACAAGTTCAACGCATCACACACGGAATCCACGTGCTCTACCTGTCAATCAAATACCGGATATCGATGAATTGCAGAGACTTCTCGTGTATGTATGGAGTCGCTCCTTGGCTAATATATTTCACACCTGTTCAGAAGAAAAATATATTGGGACATTCAGTTGCTGTGGCCCTTGGGACATTATTCACTCTAAACGAGTGTATACTATACACCTCAACTGGCTTCGAAACTTACACGTGTCGGGAAGTTAATTGGAACTTGAAAAATAAACAACTATTTATTTAATTGTTTATAGAATTTTAGTACAGCAACATATTTTAAAAAAAACAAGTTACAGTTACAAACGAATATTATACGAATATTATTCAACTGTATCTAGATTATATAAAGTCGTTATATACTGTAACATAACTTACTCGTGAAATGAAGAAAAAAGAAATCATAACTCTCCATGTCGTAAAATTGTCTCTTTTTCGTTGATTTTATTTATCATTAAAATGCTATTTTTGAAAAGGATTAGAATAAATCCTTAAAAAAGACAGGTAATACAATAAATAGACATATGTACATATTGTTCTTTTTTTAACATGTCCGTGTAGAAATTACCCATAAATCTCATTATGGAAAGGGGGGGGGGGCTGTTATTACATGTAGGGAGAGCACATATACAGTATGCTTGCTTTTATTTAATGGTTTGAAAAATCTCCGCTAGGTACTAGTAAAATATAAAATTTTCAATCTAGTTTTTCATATCTCCTATGCATATGTTTAGTTAGGCAGTGAACCTATTAACAATTATAACAGACTTTTTTCGTACACGTTATGGAAGAAAACTGTTTGGCTTTTTACATCATTGTTTAACATAGAACATATTGCAGAAATATCATTTTCATTGAATAGTATCATTGGAAATTTTTTTCAAATTTTATCGACGTCATTGACAATTGTTTAGCATAATTATTAATAACGTTTTACATCTTATCGTTTACATATTGTGATAATTCTTGTCGACAAGTTTTGTGAAAAATGTTGTGCCCATAATGCTTCGATCTGTACACAAAATGCAAGTTAAATATTAAGGTTTATATTTTACACATAATTCTGAACAATTACAAACAGACACAGATGAAAAAGTGGGGCATCTTCAGTACCTGAATATCAACATTTCATATTTTCTGATGGACCGGGCAGAGATTTACTCATTACACAGAGACTACATCGGGTCTCATCTCAATATGGGTTCCATTACGGGACGGAAATTTAAGTTAATCTTTTCATAACTATTTTTTTTCATCCGATTCAAATTAAATTAAACAATATATTTTCTGTGTCGTATTTTGATGTAGTAATTATTTAAATATACACCAGTTTCTATAGTAATTCATAATTTTAAAAAAGTACGTTGGATAAGATAATCAATTAATTGACAATTCCACATGAATTTCCTGAGCATAGTACAAATGCAGAATATTCCTTGCTTATTTTTTTTTTAAATATAGATTTAGCTTTTGTTTTAAAAACAAAATAATCTTTAAGAAGATATCTTCCAAATAACACAAGATTGCTGACTGCATGGTAAAATTCCGTCTTTGTTAAATTCATTGACACGTCAGTACAATATCAAAAGTAGGAAAATGCACGCTGCGGATGATATGCATTTCAATGATTTTTATTCTAAAATCTTCAATGAATTATTTTAAAGTCATTTCAAACCACTTAAAGTTGATTAAGCAGCACGGAGTTCCACGGAGCAAACGCACCGTGTCCCACCGTGTACACACCGTGTCGCACCGTGTGCCAGCTTAGCGCTGAAAACGAAACATCAAAGACACCGACATTTTTCAAAGTCCACGCAAAAGCGTGGACCAAGGGTCCACCGTGGCCGGTGTTTTCCGGAAGATACTCGTGAGCTGTACTGTATAGCCTGAATGGTCTAGTACTTGTAAAAGTTAATGTCAAACCCTGGAAAATATGTCTTTAAAATTGAATGAATTTGATTCATAATACTTATTCATATTGTGTAGAAAACTTCAAACAGAAACAAATCAATACTGCATGGGTCACCACCATGGGCATGCAGTGCAAAACTGGTAGACAAGTCAAATGTTAAACTTTAATTGACCATCAAAGTTAAACTTGCATTGCAAAAGGATTTTGATAGTAATTTTATTTCAGATTAATTCCTTTATCTTTATTTATATACACTGTGAGGATTGATAAGGGATACAAATGTACATATGAAAAAAGTAATGTTAGGGTTGTGGTATGGAAAAAAATTGTTGGTCTGCATAAAGTTAACATTTTTTTTTTACGTTAAGGGGTCTTATTTCAAGATCATTTGACAACACAATTTCTTGTGATTTATTAATAACTTCCATGGAAAGTCCAAAAAATTCAAAGTCAGTTCATATTGAAAGTCAGGATCACATTCAAGGTCATATCAGTATACTTGGGGTCAAACGGCAAGAAACTTAGTGTTAAAATATTTATATATTAAATTCATTACTGATAATTGTACATACAGGTATGAAAAAAGATAACCTCTTCTGTATCAGTATCAGTTAACTATCAAATCTTGAGCTAATTGCATACATTTTTTGTTTTATATACAAATTACATTTGAAAAAATATCTCAAATCTTAAAAAGTACTTTCAAGTTTGTTTTTAAATAAATATTCAATAGATGAAGGGTGCGGCACTCCCAGTTTTCAAGTTGTGGATCATGAAGAGATTGTACCAGCTCATGCAAAAGCATTGGATGGACAGAGGGTCAGAGAATTGTGGAGCTTATGGTGTCTTATGAGCCTGCCAGAAGTATGGTCTCCCTCTTCAGTTGGAACTTGCAACCACAATTCAAACATACGGTCTCTCTGTCATTTTAATGGTATTTTTATTTTGTTTATATTTATCCATATAAGCCGTTACACATAGAAAGGCTTGCCTTACATTACAAGTTAAAACAAATTGGTTGCAAGCAATATACACATATTCTGTTTAGTTTGCCTTACAAGTCTGTTTATAGTCTTACAAAGCTTGCTGTAGCATTTGGACATTTATTGTAATTAATGGGAATTGAATGTACATTTTGACTAATAATGTACTAGTGAAACACCAAACAACAGCATAACTAGCAGTGATCAAAGAATGTTCATCATGAAACCAATATCCCACAGAATATGGATATCTTCTAATTTTAGTTCAACGCTATTTCTAGTTATTCGAAAACATATAAATAAAAACTAGAGCAAGGGTAAATAAATGTGGGCATAGATAAGAATCTAGAATTCTTAGGTCACCTGTTTCTCAGGTAACCTATTTCAGAGTCTGTAGGTGTGTGCATCGTCTATTCATAACTTCTCCAAAACTATGTGGCCAATTTCAACCAAACTTGCCACAGAGCATCCTTATAAGGTTGAAGGGATTTAATTTTGTCTAAATTAAGGGGTAGCCTCACTTTTAAAGGGATATTATCAAGAATTTTTTTGTAATTTTTTTAATACAGAAAAATCTAAATACATTTTTAGAGGAAATAAAACTCAATTAACAGTGAATTACCTGTTCAATTATATTGATTACAATAAAAAAAAAATTGGACAAGTTTTGAATAGTTTTGAAATGGATGTAGATGATTTGAAAGCTGTAGTAATTTTCTTGCCCCTTGGGCAAGTGGTAGGCAGATGACCAAGGAGGCCAGTGGGCCTCTTGTTATTATAATGGTTTTAGCATGAAATACTGATATGCAAAATAAAATCACACACACACACACACACACACACACACACACACACACACACAATTTCCATTCATTGAGCACTGGTAGTGTAGTATTGAATGCAATATTGTTCAATTGCAGATACCTTGCAGTAATACATCCTGCAAGCTGGTAAACAATATACCAACCGGGAAGAGGCATGACAGAATTTGGGATGCAAATGTTAAGCTTGCTTCTAGTGTGTAATAATTATACCCCCGCTCTGAAGGAGAGGGGGGTATACTGTTTTACCCTTGTGTGTCTGTCTGTCCGTCTGTGTGTGTGTCCATAACAAATTTTGGTCGCAGTTTTCTCAGCAACTACTCATTGCAGATGCTTGAAATTTTAGCACACTCTTTGTTTAGGCATGCCATATAGTGGGATTCAATTTTTTACAATTCCAATGTCAACTTTCTGTTTATCCATGCATCTGTCTGTAACATACTTAACAAATTTTCATCGCGTTTTTCTCAGCAACTACACATCGCAGTTGCTTGAAATTTTAACACACTCTTTGTTTAAGGCATGCCATATGGTGGGATTCATTTTTGTATAAATCCGATGTCAACTTCCTGTTTATCCATGCATCTCTCCATAGCATACATAACAAATTTTGGTCGCAGTTTTCTCGGCAACTACTCACCGCGGATGCTTGAAATTATAGCACACCCTTTGTTAAGGCATGCCATATGGTGGGATTAATTTTTGTATGAATCTGATGTCAACTTCCTGTTTATCCTTGCATCTGTCCGTACCATGCATAACAAATTTTGGTCGCAGTTTTCTCAGCAACTACTCATTGCAGATGCTTTAAATTTTAACACACTCTTTGTTTAGGCATACTATAAGTTGGGAATCATTTTTGTACAAATCTGATGTCAATTTCCTGATTCTCACTTTGTCTGTCCATAACTGAACTTGTGTATTCACATCAGAGCATGGGTATTATTAGTGAGCAGTGGCTCACAGACTTCTTGTTAATTCAGTGAAATCTCCATTAGAGTGAAATATTCTCAGAATTCTTCTTTGAGCCAGCATATATTGTGACACATGACCTATTTTAATAATGTAGATGTTGGAGAATAATGGTCTCATCCGAACAACCCCACAACTTTCACTTCAAATGCTGAGTGTCTGCAGAAGGAACAGTTGCTACCTAATACATGCCTTATGTACATCACGTTCCAGGGATCAAACCCAGGCCTCTCACTTACCAAGTGGACATTCTACCAACTGAGCTAGGAACTGTTTCACTTTTCATTGGAATGTGGTCTGTCAAATATGTTAGATAATTGGTGCAATTTTTAAATTGTTATCCTCTTTAACCCAATTTGGTTTGTTGCTTGGGATACGTATCATATGTGATATTGCTGATGTTAGTTATTTTTAATGTCTCCACTACTCTGTTGTCAAACTTGGTTTTGACTCACACTTGTTATATTTTGCTGTGAAATACATTGGAAAAAATTTTAAGCTCATCATACAACATGAAATAATTGTTATATTGCTTGAAATGAAAGTTCAGGTATAATATATATTTCATACAATTTGTTCCATGTTCATTTTCAATACATATATGTATAATCTGGAAATGTAAATGGAAACATTTTACTGTAAATCGTTAACATGAAAATTTTGCAGAGAAAAGCTGTTCAGAGGAATTTCGGGCTGAATATTTTCAAAATGGCTTCACTCTCTTTTTAGCTCACCTGTCCGTCTGTCCGTCCGTCTGTAAACTTTTCACATTTTCGACTTCTCAAGAACCACTTTGCCAATTTTAACCAAACTTGGTACAAAGCAAGTTTGGGTAAAGGGGAGTTTAAATTGTTAAAATGAAGGGCCAAGTCCCCTTCAAAGGGGAGATAATCAAGAAAATACAAAAATTGGGTGGGGTCATTAAAAAATCTTTTTCTCAAGAACCACTGGGCCAGAAAAGCTGAAACTTATCTGGAAGCATCCTAAGATAGTGTAGATTCTAAATTGTTCAAATCATGACCCCCGGGGGTAGGGCGGGGCCACAATAGGGAATCCAAGTTTTACATTGAAATATGTAGTAAAAATCTTTAAAAATCTTCTTCTCAAGAACCACTGGGCCAGAAAAGCTGAAACTTATGTGGAAGCATGCTGGGGAAGTGTAGATTCTAAATTGTTCAAATCATGACCCCCGGGGGTAGGGCGGCGCTACAATAGGGAATCCAAGTTTTACATTGAAATATATAGGAAAAATCTTCTTCTCAAGAACCACAGGACCTGAAAAGCTGAAACTTATGTGGAAGCATTCTGGGGTAGTGTAGATTCTAAATTGTTCAAATCATGACCCCCGGGGGTAGGGCGGGGCCACAATAGGGAATCCAAGTTTTACATTGAAATATATAGGAAAAATCTTTAAAAATCTTCTTCTCAAAAACCACTGGGCCAGAAAAGCTGAAACTTATGTGGAAGCATGCTGGGGTAGTGTAAATTCTAAATTGTTCAAATCATAGCCCCCGGGGGTAGGGCGGGGCCACAATAGGGAATCCAATTTTTACATTGAAATATATAGGAAAAATCTTTAAAAATCTTCTTCTGAAGAACCACTGGGCCAGAAAAGCTGAAACTTATGTGGAAGCATGCTGGGTTAGTGTAGATCCTAAATTATTCAAATCATGACCCCTGGGGGAAGGGCGGGGCCACAATAGGGAATCCAAGTTTTACATTGAAATATATAGGAAAAATCTTTAAAAATCTTCTTCTCAAGAACCACTGGGCCAGATAAGATGAAACTTACTTGGAAGCATCCTGGGGTAGTGTAGATTCCAATTGTTCAAATCATGACCCCTGGGGATAGGGCGGGGCCACAATAAGTACTACGGGGGGGGGGGGGGGGGAGAGAAATCAGGTGAAAAACAGCAAGGCCAAAGTTACTCAGGTGAGCGCTGTGGCCCATGGGCCTCTTGTTCTGAAATTTGGATGCATTGATTGATTGTTGGTATATTTTATGAAAATAATATGCTTTTTTATACCACCGCTCTGAAGGAGACGGGGGTATGCTGTTTTACCCTTGTGTGTGTCTGTCTGTATGTGTGTGTGTCTGTCTGTCCGTAACAAATTTTTTGTCGCAGTTTTCTCAGCAACTACTCTTTGCAGGTGCTTAAAAATTTAACACACTCTTTGTTTAGTCATGCCATATTGTGGGATTCATTTTTGTACAAATCTGATGTTAACTTCCTGTTTATCTGTGCATCTGTCTGTATTATGCATAACAAATTTTGGTCACAGTTTTCTCAGCAACTACTCATCACAGATGCTTGAAATTTTAACACACTCTTTGTTTAGGCATGCCATATGGTGGGATTTATTTTTATACGAACCTGATGTCAACTTCCTGTTTATCCTTGCATCTGTCCGTACCATACATCACAAATTTTGGTCACAGTTTTCTCAGCAACTACTCATTGCAGATGCTTGAATTTTTAACACACTCTTTGTTTAGGCATGCCATATGGTGGGATTCATTTTTGTACGAATCCAATGTCAACTTCCTGTTTATCCTTGCATCTGTCTGTACCATACATCACAAATTTTCGTCACAGTTTTCTCAGCAACTACTCATAGCAGATGCTTGAAATTTTAGCACACTCTCTGTTTAGGCATCCCATATTGAAAATGAATACAAAAATAATACAAGAAAAAAATATTAAAATAATACCAAAAAAGTATATTTATAATGACCAAATTTGGAACCCTCTAAATCTTGGTTCCAATTTAGGTAAAAAAAATAATAGACTTTTTAAAAGCCAAACACAGTAAAATATATTTTTAAAATACTTTATTTTTTCCAAATAATACAGAAATGATACACATGACCTGTAAAAACGTATTGTTTTTGTACTTTTGTATTACAGTGCGGTTATTACGGTGACGGTTTTATAAGATAGAATGCTTATTACATTGTAAATTCAAAGCACAAAACCATTTCTTAACAAATCTAGAACTGTTTTTTATGATGTCCTAAAATGCTGGGACTCGGTATTACAATGTAAAAATTCTGTCCAAAATTTTTCTTTTCACCCCGTGTTCATTCAGTGTTGATCGACTGTAGACACTTAAGGAGACGCTGAATAAACATTGAAACACCTGAGCTCTGACAGAGTGTTAACTTGCAGGGCCGTTAGGTGATTAGTGACGCTTGACTGCACACACCTTGACTGTTCTAGCAAGGTCAGCAGAATTGGAGACGTGTCAAAGCCATTGTTAAACAATTAAATTGTTTATTTATAAATGTAGTCTCTAGTTTATATACCTCAGTAAAGTTTATTTTATATTTTTTTTTACTATGGATAATAAGTAAAATTTATTTATTAAATAAAGGGTTACATTTAATCGTATGCATGTATGTTAAATACTTAATGTGTAATTTCGTTTGCAGTTAAACAGCGGGAATTGACAGCTTGAGTATCAAACATAATTTTGGCAAAATTTGAATTCCACTAGCGTTTTAACAGCTTGGATAGTGGCTTGGACTACCTCACAGGTGTCAGCAGAAATACAAATCGATAATTGCTGAACTGCTAATTGAACTCTGTTCAATAATTTAAAAATTCAAATTTATTTTGACATTTAGCTTGTGTGTTCTCAAATCCTGTCCAGGAATATGCCTATCACACTGCCCACTTTCATCAGTTGTTCACTGCAGCTCTTAGCTCATTGAACACCCAAAACCGCCCAGTGATGTATTGCTATTTATGTAGTAACGATACAAAGACATTGAAAATTTTACAAACGCATTATCTAGACAGAAACGAAAGTAAAAGGAAATTGGGGCAGATAAATGAAGATTGCCGAAGTTTTTATAAAAAAATGTGCACATTTCTTTTAAAATGAAGGAAATAGAAGAAATAGCATAATGAAGATATCTATTCAAGATAAGTTATTAATAAATTATATGTATATAGCGTTTTAATGAAGAATTTGAACAGAAGAAAGAAACGAAAGGAGAAAAATACACCTTCTAATACAACAAAAAGCTTTCAAAACGATGTTTTACTGGATTTTATTGGGAATTTTTATTATGTTGCCCTCGGTATTATGATATTTTACCGTGACAAAATGAACATCGTAATAACGAGTCCGCACTGTATTTCTCTATTTTCCTCTTCAAAGTATGAAAATAATACAGTCCATAGAAAAGTATGGAAAAAATACAGAATGTATTAATTTTGTATTAGCATATATTATTTTTGTATTTTTTCACCTTTAAGAATTCAAATACAAAAAAAATATAGAATATATTAATTTTGTATCACATTATATTTATTTTCTATTTTTTTCATCTGGAACAATTAAAAGTACAAAAAAGATATAAAATATGAAAATAAAACAGGACATAAAAAAGTATTTAAAAAATATAGAATGTATTAATTTTGTATTAATATGTATTGTTTTTGTATTTTTATCAGCATGAAGGATTGTATTTTAAAAAATATCAAAAAAAGTACAAGAATGATAGACAAAAAATACATTTAAATGCTTAAAATAATACAAAACAGAGTTTTAAAAACTACAAAAATGATCATGGGCAAAAATTGTCATTTGAAGAAAAGGGGTTGGAGATCGAGGTTCTTGAAAGCATCTATTGATTGTTATTCAAAAATCTTTTATTTAATCAAAATATTTGTTAAATAATAATTTTGATAACTCAGTCAGATTACCTTAAATGTACAAATAGCTAATCAAAAAGTAATTAATGTGGCCAAACTACTGATTCAGCAACCAATTGTAGTCTTGATCTTTTTTTTTTTTAGTTTTTACATATAATCTGCTCTTCAATAGTCTTTAATGAGTCGCCCGCATGGTTAGAGCGTCTGCTCTAGAGTCGTGAAGTAAGGAGTTGATCCTTACGTCGCGGGTTCGAATCCCACTTTGGGACGTGGAGACCAGTCCTTCTGATGAGACCATATAAACCGAGGTCCCGTGTCGCTGTAGGTGCTGGCACGAAAAAGATCCCTCATTGCTCAATGGCCATAAGTGCTGAGCATAGTACAAAATTTGCAGCTCTCCACCGGCAAGTGGTTGTCTCCATATGAGTGAAAAATTCTCGAGAGGGACGTTAAACAACATACAATCAATCAATCAATAGTCTTGATCTTTTTCACAAATTTAACTAATCCTGTTTTCTTTGTACTTTTACCAAATGTTTCAATCTTCTCTCTGCTTTGCTCTTTCTTTTGTATGGAAAAGGTAGAGGAGTGTTTACTTTGTTGCAGAAGTCCATCTTCAAATCACACAACCTGTCATCTCATCTGACTTCATCACTGTGAACAGAATGATATAATAATAAAATTTAATGAACCATATATTACTTCAACAAAACACACATTTTCACATCCAAAATAATTCTTTATAGATTTTGTTTAGCTCACACACCTGCAGTACTTTCTTGAGAGGGATCTTCTTCCTCCATGACTAATCAGCTTTTCTTCAAGTGTTCTGCTGACTAATATTAATAATTATGAATTGAAATTCCAAAAAGATCCAGCGAAGTTCACCAAATTCCATACAATTGTACCATTGAAAATTACCCCCATCTTCCACCTCTCCCTCCCCCAATCAGAATTTATCACAAAAACCCTTGTTCCCCACATGACCAATAACCGTACTATTTTATCTTTCTACAGTACTACAAAATGGGTAAAAAAGCATTCTTTGTTCCTCTATCTTTGTACTAATTAAGTTAATTATACCCCCCGCAAACGAAGTTTAGGGGGGTATATTGGAATCAGCATGTCCGTCTGTCTGTCCGTCTGTCTATCCGTCTGTCTGTAGACGAGATTTTGTCCTGACCATTTCTTGGAAACTGTTGGAAGGATTTGTCTGAAAATTTGTACACTTATTATTCGCCATATGAAGGTGTGCACCTGGTATTTTCATTGTGATTGAATAATTTTTCTGCATTTTACAGGTGTTTTTTCATTTTTATTATGTGGTTTTGTCTGGATCTGTTCCCAGAAACTATTGCATAGATTTGTATGAAAATTTGTACACTTATTATTTACCATATGAAGATGTGCACCTGGTATTTTCAACATTATTTGATAATTTTTCTGCATTTTACAGGTGTTTTTTTTAAATTTTTATTGACTTAGTCATTTCGGGTTCATGTCTAAGGTTTGAGACATAGAATCTAGAACATCTGTACAAAAATGTGAACTACAGCTTAAAACTACTCATTAGAACTAAAAAAAAAACCCACAAAGTATTAAAAACAGTTTTTACATTACACAGCAGATAGTGTAAATCCATTTGTCCCTTCGGAGTAATGAGTGGACATGCATCCAGTTAAAGATTAATTAATGAGTTCAGTGTGGGAAGCTGTTAGGGCATCTCTGATCAGGCAGGTCTTATCTATATCTCCGGGGAATTGGGCAGAAAGAAATAAAGATCTCTGTTGTCTAAGTCTCTTAATTGTTATTTATGTCTGTCAAAATACATAGTTACTAAAACCAGCCTTTTATTTTTAAAATGAGTTTGATATAAAGATATTAAAATCAATTTGATTTTGTATAATTAATTATGATTTTTTTTTTTCAACAATCAATTTGCAGAGTGTCATGTCTCACAAAGATGACAGATAGTTGCAAACTATTTTTTCAATGTAATAAAAAAAACACTGTAATTATTAGTGTTGATGTTTTATTAGGCTGCACCTTAGTTTCATTCATTAAAATAAAGTGCCCCACCACAGCATTATACGCCCATCAAATATTGTTAAATTATTATAAACAGTTTAGATTCAATTGGTCGAATGACATCTTAGTGAGACAAGGCAGTCTGCAATTTGTTGTAAAGATATAAACATTCAATTGAAATAAAAAATGTACAATAAATAATTAGTTTAAATTATATTATACAATAACATATAAGTTTTAATTATTATAAACAATATCAAATTAGTTTTAATTACATCAAATTTATCTTGAAAGTAAGACTAGCCAACAAGAACAATTCAATACAACACAAGCAATTAATTAAGAGTGATTCCTTTTGCCCATTTCCCAAGAGATGTAGATAACACCTGCTTGATCAGAGATGCTCTACCAGTTATCACCTCACACTAAACTCATTAATTTATCTCTAATTTGACATGCAATTTTCTGCTATCCAAATTTTCCTTGACCAGTGCCTGATCATTACACCCATGGGAGAGGTGGAATTTTTCTTGTTACAGATTGCTTTAAAGAACATAATGAAAAAAATAAGACTAGTATTTTCTTGATTTAACACTTTTTTAATAAAGATACTGCAATACTCTGACATCTTTTGGGATTGTGTAATTTAAAAGTTAAAAGACATAGTTTTTTGATTCTAAGTCTAATGGTTTTCTAGTTATGATTTTTCCATATTTGGTCATAGGGTCTTTATTAAATGTCAGAGCGACCTGGTTTTAATGTGCGACACACCTTCTACCCTAGATGTATCAGCTGACAAAGTTTGATAATTCTAGGCCTAACAGTATTAAAGTTATGAGCCGGAGATGAAAAAGCTAACAGACGGACGGAGGGACATGAACGCTATAACATAATACGTCCCGTCTTAAGACGGACATGTAAAAAATATAATGAGTAATTAATGTATTCGCTTTTCTTGGTTCATAAATATGATCCTGTACTATGATATTATGCTGAACTTCTGTTTTTCGATCCATTTTACTCGCGAGCAAATGTAGTTTATTCAAAATCACCTCCAGCTTTCTCAACATGTCCCGGGAAGAATTTTCAAAATGGCATGGGTAAAATATTGTTGACCAATCGGAGAACAGTACGGAAGAGTTTTAAAATATGACCAGTCATATTGCGTCATATATACGAAAATTACCGATGTTGAGATCGGAACAGTTAGAGAAAACATATTTACACGTTTTAAATATCTTGAATCAAATGAACAAACCTAATTTTATGTCAGGAAAAAACGATGTTCAATTTAATCATCAGAATCATTCTTTTATTCCTTACAGAATTTACTGATTACGAAACATCGTTATTTCCGGTCATCATTTCCGCTGAGAGCAGCCATTTTTATATTCAAGTTGACCTGTGAAGTAGACCATAAAGTTCAAATATAATGATCAAAATGAGCAGGAGATACATGTACATAAGATATAGCCTTTTTGACGGACAACTTAACTCATACGTACAGTACCAGAGATTTGAAATAATTAATGTTTAACAACTATCCTTTACACCAATTTCACAGCGTTTTCTATATTATTTTATGAAATTCTTTTGTAATAATTTCTTATTTAATTTTTTTTTTTTTTAAAGCGGATAATAAAATAGTTCTATTTCATATAATTGTATTACTTATTATATATAACTGAATTAAAAATAATGTATACTAATTGAGTTGTATAGTCAAGAAAACATCGTAGGTACTGTAATTAGTGGAACTCTCCATGTTTTTTGGGTTTTTTTTGTTGGGATGTGTTTACAAGGGTAAATCATTTTATTTCTATGAGTAGTATAAGATGTAGATCTACTCGTCTTTTGTTAGCCTGCAGGACTGGGTTGCTCAAAACCTTGGTCAGCGCTAACCGCCGGTTAAATCTCTTATCCAGCGGTTAACTTTTAACCATTGGTTAAATTCTGTTGCTCAAAATTTATCCACTGGTTAACTTTGCTACCCAGTGGTTAAATATTGGCCAAAGTTAGCCAGTCCACAGAGGTGGGTTAAGTCTCTTATCCAGTGGATAATCATGGCTACCTTGTTATTGTTTTTAGTAAATTTTGGAGGATAACAAAAGAAACAAAGGTTTATATGCATTGTAATCATGAATTTAATGTTAATGAGTACTATAACAAAGACACAGTCATTTATAAGTCAAGTAGAAATGGCTTTGCAACAATATGGAAGAGGGGTTACAACACTATCAAAGATATGATAGGATTTCATGTCTTCAGCATCAGCAGGTGTTTCGAATGGGTTCTTTCAAGGCTAAAATTGTTGGTGTTGCAAAGGATGTCATCAAAAGGCAATTCCCTGATGATAGAAAAAAAATGATGATAAATATGAATATATATATGTATGTAAAAATTAATAAAATTGTTTGTCATTTGTATATGGGCTTAATAACGGATACAAGTAAATTGATATATTAGTTTGGTAAACAAACATAAATTATTAAAATACATTATTGCCCCCCCCGCCTCCCTCTCTTCAAATGTCTTGTTTTTTTTTTTATTTAACCATTTTTTTTAAAACAATATTAATTATCATTCGCTACACAATTATTTTTTCATTGGCCCCATTTTGTTAAGCAATGCTTCTTGCCTTCTGCATTAAATAAAGAATGTACTATAATTCCTTTGATTTTACATTCTTTTTGACTAGGTCCCTCTATGATTATAAATAAATAAAAAATAATTATAGAAAATGATTTGCACATTTGATATCTTTAGATACCTATATATAGTCCTTTATTTTCTCTAAATATTGATGCTTATTGAAAGGTGTGGTATTTATGTAATAAACGTTGGATAATGCATTCATGCATTGTAGTTACACAGCTAGGGTATCGATACGGAGTGAAATGCCTTAGTGACGAACTCACTTTATCTATATATTTGACCAGGACCTTTCTGTTATTTACAAAAGTGCAAATAGTAGTGACTACCAACCATCAGTGTTACAAAGACAGATATAAATGTGATGAAAGTTTTTTTTCTTTGTAAGTATTTGACTTAAAACATTGAAATGAGTTCCTTCTGGCAAGGCATTTAACGCGAGAATGCAACCAGTGTGAATTTCCTCGGATGCATAGCAGACGACGTTTACATAGTGATAACAGGTAAAAGTGTTCAGTTATTATTTAAGCATGAGACGATGCAAATTGATGTACTTACCTTGTAAGTATAGCCAAGTATTGAATAGGAATAATTCCGAAGAGATATGGCGAGTCAGTATGCATTTTCTTTGACACTAGATTTAATGAGGGCTATGGTGTTCCATCATCAGTCTTTACACAGCCTACTATCCACCTTGGCTGTGGTGCTAATTTTCCTATTAATACCACTCTATGTTCTTCTTGATCCTCCACTTGAATTTACAGCATACTAGTATTTTAATTTTAGCCAAACCTGTGCTTTCATGACTTTTTTGTGACTTAAACCGTTTTTTAGTGTTGATAACTGTTACATCTATGGGTATTTCTCCACTTTTTCAATACAGCTGTAACATAATAACTTCTCACTTTTTACTCATATTGTATTAAACCATGGTAGCCATTTTTTGGGGTTGACAAGTGGACAAATGTAATGAATTGTGGGATACTAACCACTGGTTAAATCATTTAACCTATGGTTAACTAACCAGGGGCTAATTTTATTTTGAGCAACAGATATTTGACCAGTGGTTAGTTGGCCAGTGGATATAGAATTTAACCACTGGCTAACTTAACCAGTGGGCAAAATTAACCAGTGTTTTTAGCAACCCAGTCCAGGTGGCCACCTGTGCTGTTGGCTATAGTTGTAAACACTGGGTTGTAAACACGCTGTAAAATTTTCAACACTATAAGAAAGTCTGAAACTCTGAAACTTCAAAATTTACTGCGTGTTTACAAGTATCATGTACAGCACGGGTGTCCCCTTAGACGTATCTATCCCATCCAAATGACAATTTCACACCTAGTAAAGACATATGTTTTAAAAAAATGAAGAAATATGAAATTGTTTAGAAAACAAATTTAAACTACTGAAGTTTTCTGTTCTAAATAGCAATTAAATGTAAATATAATAAGTATAAAAGCAATCTTTTATAGCAGTGGTCTTAATCAATAAAATCAGAGAAAAAATATTAATTCCAACAGACTTATTGCAAGGACATTCTGTAAATTTTCCTAAGTTCAAAGAAATACAAATTTCAGTAAAAGAAAATATCCAAATTAAATACAAAAAAAAAAAAATACATACTAACTGTATAGTATTTTCTGTAAAATTACTAAGTTCAATTTTAGTACAAAAATAATACAGATTAACTGTATGTAATTTTCTGTAATATATCTAAGTTCAATTTTAATACAGAAAAAATACACTTGAAAAAAACTAAGTCCACAAAAATACAAAAATGATATACTGAAAATAATCTAAGTCCCAAAAGATATACCCTGTAAAAAATCAAAGTCAGCTGATTTTAATACAAAAATAAGCTACCTATTTTTTGGTGATACAAAAATAATATATTTTTTCTGTTTTAATTTTAAACAATACGAAAATGATCGTATTAAAAATATACTTTTATGTATTATTTTTTGATATGGGATGCCTTATGGTGGAATTCATTTTTGTACGAATCCGTGGTCAACTTCCTGTTTACCCATGCATCTGTCCATACCATACATAGCAAATTTTCATCGCAGTTTTCTAAGCAACTACTCATCGCAGATGCTTGAAATTTAACATACTCTTTGTTTAGGCATGCCATATGGTGGGATTTATTTTTGTATGAATCCGATGTCAACTTCCTGTTTATCCATGCTTAGAGTGTATATTCACATCAGAGCGGGGGTTTACTAGTGAGCATTGGCTCACAGACTTTTTGTTTATTTCCATTATTCTGTATGTTGTAAAATATGTGATAACAATTCACATTTTCCATATTTCATTGTGAGTCAACGGACAATATAGGTGGTGTTGTGAGGACCATTAACTTTTTTTAAATGTTACAAATGAAAGTTGTTCAGGTAATATATAGTTCATGAAATATTGTACCAAGTCCATTTTCCATTTAATTTGTTTTTATCGAATTGTTATTGAAGACAAATTAAGAGCAGTCGTAAACATGAAAAGTTTGCAGAGAAAAGCTGTTCAGAGGAAATTCGGGCTGAATATTTTCAAAACGGGTTCACTCTTTTTTCTGAAATTTGGACCCATTTATTCATTGTTAAATTATTATATTTTATGAAAATAAGTTGCTTTTTCTATTTCCATTACTCTGTCTGTGCTTTACAATTTGATTAAGATCCACAATTTATGTATTTTGCTGTTAAAAATTATACATCATAGGTGCAGGCGCTGCGAGTAAAGTGTAGAATAAGTTATGATTTTTTTATTGTTTTAAATTTTAGAACAGATGTTACATGTTTAATAAAAATAAATATTTTAAAATTTTACATCATCTTTGACTTATTTATTTAAATTGATATACGGACTATATTTTTAGGGAAAAAATTACACAGAGTTACCTCCCTTAGTTTGACAATTAAACGACTACACTCTTTATTTATTCTATAATTGAGATTTGTTTATACATATGTGTATCCATTGATACCAAAATCATTTGTTTTCCATTACTATCTCACACTCATACTACCTTATGTTAAACAAAATTTCATAAATTTTGATATTAATGGTGAATTTTTATTCCATTTTTGATCTAATAATGATGAAGTCTGAGTAACAGCTATTTTATTAGTGACACATATGAGTCAGACTTTCCATCTTTAAATAACAAAAACAAATAAGACATCAAATCCTGGTCAGAGATTTCATATACACTTGCGTTTCGTTTATTACACCAAAAATTAATTTTCACCACGCAAGGTCATATTGTTGTCGGGTTGATCCTCTCCATAAAGACAATATGACAAGCTTAATGTCTTTTGAAAATCCTTTATCTTCCAAGGTTTTCCAGAGAAAACTGCAGCAGTTAAGATAATTTTCTTGTTTAGAGGATGGTTTCTTTTTCCTTCTGTCAGACGATCTGCATGTCTTGGCAATCTAACTGGAACAGAAACAAGCATCGATAATAAAAGAGGAAACCAAGTTTGAGATCGCCACACAGGAAAAACCACAATCGCTCTTTCTACCTTATGTTCTTTGATCTTATTGAAAATTCTTCCTAATCGATGAAAAGGGTGGAAAGATATATAGGGCATCAATCCTGTCCACAGAAATGAAAAAGCATCAATTTTCCATGCATTAGGACTAAAACACCAAAAGGCATATTTCCGAATTTAATAATTGTTATCCAATGCAAAAAGATCAACATCTGGACAAAAAACTGTTTAACAATTCTATCAAAAATTTCTGATTTTAAACTTCATTCACCTGATGTAGAAGTTTCCCTGGAATAATAGTCTGCTACTTCATTTAATTTCCCAGGAATATACTGACATGTTATCCATATATTCCTTGTACAATGCCGTTGCCAGATATCTTTTGCTAAAAAACATCCATGTCTTTTGAAACCATTTCACCCATATTATTTATATAACAAATGGCTGTTTTATTATCACATTTTATGCCGACATGAACATTTGTTTGATTTTTAGGTCACCTGAGTCACTCAGGTGACCTATTGCTATCTGTTTTTGTCTGTCATTGTGCGGGGTGTGCATCATGCATAAACTTTTCACATTTTTTACTTCTTCCCAAGAACCACTGGGCCAATTTCCACCAAACTTGCCACAAAGTATCCTTGGGTAAAGATGATTCAGGTTTGTTCAAATGAAGGGCCAATGCCTTCTTCCAAGGGGAAATAATTAAGAATTAGTGAAAAATGTATGGTATCCTCTCAAGAACCACTGGACCAGGTAAGATGAAACTTATATGGAAACATCTTCAGGTAGTGTAGACTCAAGTTTGTTAAAATCATAACCCCCAGGGGTAGGGTGGGGCCACAATGGGCAATCAAAATTTTACAAAGAAATACATAGAAAAAATCTTTAAAAATCTTCTTTTCCAAAACCACTGGGCCAAAAAAGATGAAACTTGTGTGGAAACATCCTCAGGTAGTGTAGATTCAAGTTTGTTATTTGGCACTGGTATTGGGCAATACTGTGTGAAATGTATGGGGATAGTATTTCTGAGAGCCTCATGTCGGTATGTTTTTGACATTACAGTGTTAGTTTGCTCCGTGGTTACAAAACGTGTTGTCAATGATTCTAAAATTAAATAACATGAATTCTATTAAATCACATGGAATGAAACTTCACACTTAAACATAATAAATATTTTTACATATAATAATGTGCTCATTTTAAATTTCTTGAAGAAAGTATAACGAAGATTGGCATACTAGTCCACGAATTTTGCAAACAACCCTCGTATATTACACATTGCAAATAATTATGTTTTGAAGTCTTGAAAATATGAAAAACTTTCCATAAATGATAAAAATATCAAAAGGATGAACTGATTCACAAACTAAGAATGGGTTATTGAGTGTTATAATTTGTAAAACAATGTTAAATAAAATACATATCAAATGTCAGGAGTGCAACACAATAATGTACGTAAAATAGGGTCACTTCAAAATCTAGTATTTTTTGCAAGAAAACTTGTATGTCAAAATTCTCTTTTGGCTTAAATTAAATTTAAAGAACTGACTTCAATGGACAAAAAAAATGATTTGAGGAGAATTTTATTGTTTCCTATTTCTTTCGTATTAAAACTTTTCACACCAGAATTGAAAAAATATTGTAAAATAACAATCAAAAAACCATTTTTTTTTTTCCACAGATACAGAAGACACTAAATCAAGGTTGAGATCTAATCATTTATATCCCTGATACCATTTTGAAGCATAAAACACTATTATCTCTTTTGATTATGTGTTTTAGAAAGTCTTTTAGGATATAGTGATATTTTCTCTTTTCAAACAAAGTTTTACTAATAAAAATTCTGAAACTTTTTTCTCCAATTGTCTATTCTACTGCAACTTCAGGAATTTTAACTAGAATGCATGTACAATATGATGATATAAGTGAAAAATATGTTATGGATAATTGAATTTTTTCAAAAAATTTCAATTTGATGGTCATTTTTTTAAATTCACCCATAAACTGTCTGTTTCATTTTTCTAAAATTCACCCATAGACCATCTGTTTCATTTCACAGTTCTTTAAAAAATATTGAATTTCAAAATGGCACCAAAAAAGGTGTTGCACTCCTTACATTTTTAGCATCATTTTTGGGCACAACTAGATTTTCCAGATGAATGACCAGGTTAAAGTTTTTGGAGCAGGTCCATTCCCAAGTAACTATAAACCCTACCTGGACTAAACTTGCATGTATGATGCATCTAGGGATGGACACTATCACACTTGCTTCGGATGCTGGATCTGACCTAGATTTTCCAGATGAGTGACCAGGTTAAAGTTTTTGGAGCAGGTCCATTCCCAAGTAACTATAAGCCCTACCTGGACCAAACTTGCATGTATGATGCATCTAGAGATGGACACTTCCACACTTGCTTTGGATGCTGGATCTGACCTAGATTTTCCACATGATTGAATTTTAGCCATTTTTTAACCAAATTAGCATGGATGATGTTTCTAGGGATAGACCCTTCCTGACTTGCTTTGGATTCTGAATCTGACCTACATTTTCCAGATGAGTGACCAGAGTAATTTTTTTTTGGAGAAGCTTTATAATATTGTGTCCTGTTATGATTAAACTTGCATAGATGGTGCATCTAAGGATGAAAACTTCCAGACTTGCTTTGGATGTTGGAACTGACCACAATTTTCTCGATTACTAAACAGGTTAAAAGTTTATTGAGCAGGTCTATTTCCAAGTAACTATAAGTCCTACTTAAACCAAACTTGCATGTATATTGATCTTGGGATGTACCCTATTTAGGAAAAAAATATTATGTGAAATTTGCCTTACTTATAGATAACATTCATCGAGGTGAGCTTCGTAATCTTTGATTACCTATGTTTGTGAATTGAAATATCAATGGGATATTTGGCAGGTGTTTAGACTATCTAAAGACATATGCTGATACCTAGAAATTTATTACCATTGCCTGCATTTTTATACCCCCCCCCCCCCCACAATGAAGTTTAGGGGGGGTATATTGGAATCAGCTTGTCCGTCTGTCTGTCCATCTGTCTGTAGACGAGATTTTGTCCGGACCATTTCTTGGAAACTGTTGCAAGGATTTGTCTGAAAATTTGTACACTTATTCTTCGCCATATGAAGATGTGCACCTGGTATTGTCATCATGATTGGATAATTTTTTTTGCATTTTACTGGTGTTTTTTTCTTTTTTATTATGTGGTTTTGTCCGGATCTGTTCCCAGAGGCTATTGCATAGATTTGTATGAAAATTTGTACACTTATTATTTACCATATGAAGATGTGCACCTGGTATTTTCAACATAATTTGATAATTTTTCTGCATTTTACAGGTGTTTTTTTTTTTTTTCATTTTTATTGATTAGTCATTTCGGGTTCATGTCGAAGGCTTGAGACAAAAAATCTAGAACATCTGTACAAAAATGTGAACTACAGCTTAAAACTACTCATTAGAACTAAAAAAAAAACCACAAAGTATTAAAAACAGTTTTTACAATACACAGCAGATGGTGTAAATCCATTTGTCCCTTCGGAGTAATGAGTGGACATGCATCCAGTTAAAGATTAATTAATGAGTTCAGTGTGGGAAGCTGTTAGGGCATCTCTGATCAAGCAGGTCTTATCTATATCTCCTGGGAATTGGGCAGAAAGAAATAAAGATCTCTGTTATCTAAGTCTCTTAATTGTAATTTATGTCTGTCAAAATACATAGTTACTGGAACCAGCCTTTTAATTTTAAAATGAGTTTGATATAAAGGTACACTGTATTAAGATCAATTTGATTTTGTATAATTAATTATGATATTTTTTTTTTCAACAATCAATTTGCAGAGTGTCATGTCTCACAAAGATGACAGATAGTTGCAAACTATTTTTTCAATGTAATTAAAAAACACTGTAATTACTAGTATTGATGTTTTATTAGGCTGCACATTAGTTTCATTCATTGAAAAAAAATATAATGAGTAATTAAATTTTCACTCTAAATGTTTAAGAAAATTGTGAACATCTCTCACATCTAGAAAACATTAGTGATTTGGTACCTTCTCTGAAAAACCCAGCGGGGGGTATTTGTCCCTTTTGGACAGTTCTAGTTAGTGCAGGTTGATAAATATGAATTTAGTCATTTTTCTTTTAATTCACTCGTGTTAAACGTACGGAACCCAACAATTTAGTGAGGCATCTGGGTCAGAGTCCATAAACTGAGAACAGACTTAAGACAAAATTTTGATTTTTGGTCATTTTCTTACTTATCACAACTAACTAAGAGTGTTTCAGCACTATAAATAGATATTACGATTTTATTAAAATTGTCAAATTTATCAGTCTTTAGTTTACCCACAGTAAATGAAATCAGAAAATCTTGCTGAAACTTTTCTGGAAACATCTAAGTTCTGAGGTTGAGGGAGCCATCTACGATAGTGTTATCGAGCTCTAGCATGGAGCAACCTTCAGGAACTCCCACTATGTGCCATGGAAGTATTACAGTCATTCCCTTATGAATTTGCACTGAAATCAATGCCATCATGACCAAACTTAAACTTGATGCCTTAACCTGTTAACTCAACGGCCATTAGAAATTTTAACTAGGCCACTAGTCTTGGATCATCTTGATGTTTGTCAAACGTTTTACTGATGGGAGTATCTAAAATGTGGTCAAAATGCAGTCCGGGATTCCAATTTTTTTTAGCTCACCTGAGCCGAAGGCTCAAGTGAGTTTTTCTGATCAAAAATTGTCCGTTGTCTGTCGATCGTCGTGTCATCGTTGGCATTGTCTTTGTAAATTTTTCACATTTTCATCTTCTTCTCCAGAACTACTGGGCCAATTTCAACCATACTTGGACATGCTCTTTGCCCCAGGGTGATGCCTTGAACAATTTTAAGCTCACCTCAACGAGTCGAGATGAGCGTATGCTATACACCCCGCATCGGCGTTAGCGTCGGCGTCCCGGTTAAAGTTTTAGGAGCAAGTCCCATTCTAAGTAACTATAAGCCCTACCTGGACCAAACTTGCATGTATGATGCATCTAGGGATGGACACTACCTCACTTGCTTCGGATGCTGGATCTGACCTACATTTTCCAGATGAGTGACCAGGTTAAAGTTTTTGGAGCAGGTCTATTCCCAAGTAACTATAAGCCCTACCTGGACCAAACTTGCATGTACAGTACCAACCAGACCCAACCTGACACCAAAGCAGTCCCAGAAAGCAGTCCCCGGGACTGCTTTGGGACCACTCTGGGACTGCTGTGGGACTGCTCTGGGACCGCTCTGGGACTGCTCTGGGACTGCTGTGGGACTGCTCTAGAAAGCAGACCCAGCAGTCCCAGCAGTCCCTGGGACTGCTTACTGGGACTGCTTTGTTCACTCATGCGTGAAAAAGGTTCTGAGTGACATGATAGCTCCGCCCCTTGTGTATTCTGAATTTGCAGCTCCTTGTTGTTGTTTTGTTTACTTTCTGCAGAGAGGTGTTTAAGATAAAACCAAATATAAAAAAAACAAGTATTGGTTTCTTACAAAAATTAAATAAATAGAGATAGTTATACATGTAATTACTAAATGTCTTCAGAGGGCTGTAAATTTACACAATTGTAGTCTAGAATTAATTTTAAGAAAATAAAAGTAGTTAAAAAGGGAAGTCAGGGGATGATTTTTATCCCTTAAATTAAACTTCAATACAGGTGTTTGAAAAAAAAATATCTAGGCCTATTTAATAAATTAATGCTGTCAAATTACATATGTACTCAAAGTTTGCATTTATTTAGCAATATTTTAAATAAAAACAAACAAAAAACAAACAAACTTGTCATTTCAGTAAGATACATGTATTCAGAGGAACGTACTGTACTGGATTTTTTTTCTTAATTGAAAAAGCTAATACCATGCTTAAAAAAGAGCACTCCATGCTATTTTTTACCACCCTCAAATAAAACCTAATAATTTATTTAATGACCATGAAATAAAATTATTCCACCATTCTACTGTCACATGAACAATGTGAACAATTATTCCGGGATTTATTTATGAATTAGTTATTAATTGATAAGTAAGTCATTAAAAGAGTACATTTATTTAAAAAATAAACATTTGAAAATATCGGGAATTGTGACTTGTTTCTTATTTCTTTTGTTTGTGTTTACCTGGCCGGTTAATACAGTGGGATTGTATAAAATGGTGTCAACACCTGAGGTTTCAATCGCCTTTGGGCATAATTAGCAGAAAGTCAATGCATGTTATTTGGGTATCAGTGTTACACATCACTGAACACGCTGGTCAACATTGACACTAAAATCAATCTATATCATGCAAAAAATCTTAGTTTCAATAATTGTGTATAAATTTATTTCGGGATTAATTAATTTTGAATATAATCTGAGGGTTCCATTTGCATGATTTACAGATGTACACTTGAACATTTATATAATAAAACACTTAAAACTGAGAATCTAAAGATAATTAAATTGGGAAGTCATTGAAAATAATCATGACTGAAATAAAATACTCGGCAATGTTTAACAAAGAATTCTTCAAAAGCTCCAATACTTAAGAAAAATGCATTCAGAGTATAGTATGGGAATCGGCCTTGCTCTATAATTATCATTATCTATTTAAAGCTAATTCTGGTATAAAATAAACAATTCAAGTTTAATTTTCTGTATAAAAAAAATAAATATGAAAACCAATATCAATCACAAAAAATGAAGAAATTGGTTTATTTTGGTTAAAAATTAATATACCAAATAATTGTGTTTAAATATTCATGTTATTAATAGGTGTGAACGTCTTCTTCATTCAATAATTATAAATTGTTTCTATACGCGTACTGTGATTTTCTTAACAGTTCAGAAATGATTGTCGCGTAAGAATTGTAAATATTTGTTGATACTACTCAGAAAAAATTGCTCATCAATTTCAACTGCCTTTTATATAGTTACATTGTTTATTGGTAATCTCATTCTGAGTAAGCTCCGCCCATTAAATTAATTAACCCCGCCCACTGGGACTGCTGGGACTGCTTTCTGGGACCGCTGGGACCGCTGTGGGACTGCTCTGGGACCGCTGTGGGACTGCTTTAGCAGTCCCAGAAAGCAGTCCCCGGGACTGCTCTGGGACTGCTTTGTGTCAGGTTGGGTCTGGTTGGTACTGTATGATGCATCTAGGGATGGACACTACTTCACATGCTTCGGATGCTGGATCTAACCTACATTTTCAAGATGAGTGACCAGGTTAAAGTTTTTGGAGCAGGTCCATTCCCAAGTTACTATAAGCCCACCTGGACCAAACTTGCATGGATGATGCATCTTGGGATGGACAATACCACACTTGCCTTGGATGCTGGATCTGACCTAGATTTTCCAGATGAGTGACCAGGTTAAAGTTTTTGGAGCAGGTCCATTCCCAAGTAACTGTAAGCCCTACCTGGACCAAACTTGCATGGATGATGTACATAGGGATGGACACTACCACAAATGCTTTGGATGCTGGATCTGATCTATATTTTGCAGATGAGTGACCAGGTTAAAGTTTTTGGAGCAGATCCATTCCCAAGTAACTATAAGCCTTACCTGGACCAATCTTGCATAGATGATGCACCTAGGGATGGACACTACCACAATTGCTTCGGATGCTTGAGCTGACCTAGATTTTCCAGATGAGTGACCAGGTTAAAGTTTTTGGAGCAGGTTAATTCCCAAGTAACTATAAGCCCTACCTGAACTAAACTTGCATGGATGATGCGTCTAGGGATGGACAGTTGGACACTACCACACTTGCTTCAGATGCTGAATCTGACCTAGATTTTCCAGATGAGTGAATTTTAGCCATATTTTAATCAAATTAGCATGGATGATGTATCTTAGGATGGACACTTTCAGACTTGTTTTGGATTCTGAATCTGACCTACATTTTCCAGATGAGTGACCAGGGTAATGTTTAGGAGTAGCTATATAATATTATGGCATGTTATAATTAAACTTGCATGGATGGTGCGTCTAAGGATGAAAACTTCCAGACTTGCTTTGGATGTTGGAACTAAACAAAATTTTCTTGATTAGTCAACAGGTTAAAAGATTTTTGAGCAGGTCTATTTCCAAGTAACTATAAGTCCTTCTTAAACCAAACTTGTATGGATATTGATCTTGGGATGAACACTAACTAGAAAAAATATGATGTGAGATTTGCCTTACTTACAGATAACCTTCGTCGAGGTGAGCTTCGTAATCTTTGATTACCTATGTTTAATCTACAACATATCCTCATCCTTTTGTGTAAGTTTGGTGATAATCTGCCCAGTGGTTGTTGAGAAGAAGATTTTTTAGCAACCAGTACTTTTGGTTTTATTTACCTAATTATCTCCCCTTGTTTAAGGGTCACAACCCTAGTTTTAGTATAAACGGGAGCCCTTGGGCCAAGGATACCCTGTGACATATTTGACAATAATTGGCCAAGGGGTTCTTGAGTTATGGCCCATATTCTAAAAAATGTTTACGCACACCGCACAAATGGCCATAGCTTTAGCTCTTTGAGCCTTTGGCTCAGAAGAGCTAAAAAAGGTCACAGTCAAAAATATATTTAAGGATCCTTAAATAGTGTAGATTAATTTTTGTTCAAATCATACCCCCTCCCTTTTAGGGGTAGGTTGGGACCACTTACCGTATTTGGCTGAATATAATACGCATTGGTGTAAAATACACACTCCCTTTTTTCCTTTTTTGGCTTGAAAATTTGGGGGAAAACGCAGTTCAATTGTATTATATGCTGTCAAAAAATTGACCAAGCAGTAATGTTGTCTTTTTTACATCACGGTAATTTTAACTTAAAATCTTTGTGGAAATAATGTATTGAAAATTTAAGCACAGTAATTTTTCATACACAGTCTTTGTTTTTTGAGCTTACGGTACTCCTGATTTTAAGCATGGTGGTATTATTCATAGAAAACACCTTCCATTTTAACTTGATCAATTCCATTTGATCAAAAGCTCTGTATAGTTGTTAAGTACATAAATGACAACTGAAATCTATGCATACTTTAAACACTTTATTTTCCAATTCTTACCAAATGCTTGTTAAAGAAACCATTATATATCTGACATGTCTTAACAACTGTTTGTTAAGAACACGAAAAATGAGCTAAAGGAATTCTTAAGTAATTGCTTGTTAAATAAAATAAAGTGAAACTGTTACACTTCTATACAGAATTTTAACAACTGTTTGTTAAGGATACCAGAAGAATTTCACAAAATATTCTTAACAACTGGTTGTTAGTAATGCAAAGGAAGACAAATAGAATGAAGTCTTAACAACTGCTTGTTAAGAATACCAAAAGAATTTCATAAGATATATTCTTAACAACTGGTTGTTAGAAACAAACAGAATAAAGTCTTAACAACTGCTTGTTAAGAATACCAAAAGAATTTCACAAGATATATTCTTAACAACTGGTTGTTAGAAATGCAAAGGAAGACAAACAGAATAAATTAAGTCTTAACAACTGCTTGTTAAGAATACCAAAAGAATTTCACAAGATATATTCTTAACAACTAGTTGTTAGAAATGCGAAGGAAGTCAAATGGAATAAAGTCTTAACAACTGCTTGTTAAGAATACCAAAAGAATTTCACAAGATATATTCTTAACAACTGGTTGTTAGAAATGGAAAGGAAGTCAAACGGAAAAATGTCTTAACAACTGCTTGTTAAGAATACCAAAAAAATTTCAAGATATATTCTTAACAACTGGTTGTTAGAAATGCAAAGGAAGACAAACAGAATAAATTCTTAACAACTGCTTGTTAAGGATGCTAGAAGTAGGTCCCTGGAATCCTTTTAAAATTTGTTAGAGACCAGGACAATGAATGAAAATTATTAAGAATAGCACATACAAGTTTAAAGAAATATTCTTAACAACTAATTGTTAGAGGAATAAGGTTAGGCAACTCAGTAAACATTAGGAAAATGTCTTAACTTTAAAAAAAAAAGATTCCTGATTCCTGAATAAATCTTAACCCTAACAACTGCTTGTTTAGAATCTAAGATAGCTTCACGAAAAGTCTTAACCCTAACAACTGCTTGTAAAAGATAGCTTCATGAAGAAGTCTTAACAAATAGTTGTTAGAATACAAAGGGAAGTCAATTCAGAAAACTGAAAGACAAATGTCTTAACAACTGTTTAAGAATTTCACAATTAAGTTAATATGTTTAACCAGTTATTTGCAAAGAAAATAAGTCTGAAAACAACTGATTGCTAAGAATAGAATATAAAGGTAATTATTCTTAACAATTGATTGTTAGAGAGCCAAGGGAAGACAATTTAGATAAAATTAGAAACAAGTCTTGACAATTGCTTGTCAAGAAAATCGGTTTTAGGAATATCGATTAACTGTTTCTAATTTAATTTAAAAACAAAACAGTCTTTAAAAATATGGCTAAAATATTTTTTTAAAAAAATACAAATAAAAATAAACATATTCATATCTAAAATAACCATTTGATATGGGTATCATTAACATTAGGGGAAAAGAATCTTTAAAAACTATTTGTTCAGAATATCAGAAATTAGTTCACGATATCCTCTTAATTTATTGCACATTGTCTTTATCCTTGCAGAAATAATTTTATTTCAACAAAGCACGAAGTACTGTTGAATTTTAGTTTGAACAGATCGACACGGTATAAATCATGTCTTTATACATCGAGGTAATCTTCGCAGTTATCTTATTTTCTACAGAGCACGAGTAATTATAACATTTAAGTTTTAAAAGACTTCATATTTCCTTTTTAAACTCTTAATGAATTAAACAGGAGGCCGATAAATATAACATAATTAAAGTAAAATTACATTTAACAAGCGTATAACTGTTAGTGTTTAACGTGTTGTAATCAACACAAGTTCATATGAAAGATAATGTACAAAAGCTAAATATCAACCCCCGAATTTTAACAAAGAAAACGATCAAAGCCATTAATAAGGGCAGTAAATAATCAGTGCTCTAACTGTAAAAACAATACTTTGGAATCAGGAGACAATTTATTTGCCTGGAGAGGTGTTGAGATCAAGCGACAAGCACCCGTGTTCACAACATTTGCTTCGATTGGGACATATAGTATACAGTGGTATAGTGAGGTGTTAATGTTGAAATGAATTTTCACCGCATTATTTAAAACCCCAAATAAATGTTGATTTATTGTATTTCATTATAAAATTGCTCAGTTATTTTTTTTTTCCAACCAAGTGTCTGATTAGGTACATGTGTACTATGATTACGCAAGCACGTGGCAAAGGAATGCGTGAACATCTATGAATAACATCGTCAATGACGGCCTACATGGAGACGATGAATATGCAGCTCAAATTAATTGTAACTTGTTTTTAATATCATTTAACAACAAGTTATCATTATCAACAGATTATAAATAAGAAATTGCCCATGTCTCTAGGTAATACTACAATATGTCTGATAGCTCCGTTTCACCTGAAAGAAAAAACTATCAAAATCTTGTTGTGGTGTAAAATATGCACCCCTTTCTCACAAAAACATTTTCTAGGAAAAAAGTGTGTATTATATTCAGCCAAATACGGTATGCATTTAAGCTTTTCAATACTGATTTTTGCTTTTTTCCTAGCCACAGTGCTCAGGTGAGCGATGTGGCCCCTGGGCCTCTTGTTTTGTTTTTTTTTAGCTCACCAGTTGAAGGCTCAAGTGAGCTTTTCTGATCAAAATTTGTCCGTTGTCTGTCGTCGGCGTCGTTGTTGTCGTAAACTTTTCACATTTTCATCTTCTTCTCCAGAACTACTGGGCCAATTTCAATCAAACTTGGCACAAAGTATCCTTGGGTGAAGGGGTTTCAAGTTTTTTCAAATGAAGGACCACACCCTCCTCCAAGGGGAGATAATTACGAAATAGCAAAAAATTAATGGCATTATTGAAAAATCTTCTTCTCAAGAACCAGTGGGCCAGGAAAGATGAAACTCATGTGGAATTATTGTCAGGTAGTGTAGATTCAAGTTTGTTCAAATCATGACCACCGGGGATAGGGTGGGGCCACAATGGACGATCAAAGTTTTACATAGGAATATATAGGAAAAATCTTCAAAAATCTTCTTCTCAAGAACAGCAAAGCTATGATTTGTCATATTTATTTGGAAGCATCCTCAGGTGGTGTAGATTTAAGTTTGTACAAATCATGACCCCCGGGGATAGGGTGGGGCCACATTGGACGGTCAAATTTTTACATAGGTGTACATAGGAAAAATCTTCAAAAATCATCTTCTCAAGAACAGCAAAGCTATGATGGGTCATATTTATGTGGAAGCATCCTCAGGTGGTGTAGATTCAAGTTTGTTCATATTATGACCCCCGGAGATAGGGTGGGGCCACAGTGGACGATCAAAGTTTTACATAGGAATATATAGGAAAAATCTTCAAAAATCTTCTTCTCAAGAACAGCAAAGCTATGATTGGTCATATTTATTTGGAAGCATCCTCAGGTGGTGTAGATTCAAGTTTGTACAAATCATGACCCCGGGGGGTAGGGTGGGGCCACAATGGACGATCAAAGTTTTACATAGGAATATATAGGAAAAATCTTCAAAAATCTTCTTCTCAAGAACAGCAAAGCTATGATTGGTCATATTTATGTGGAAGCATCCTCAGGTGGTGTAGATTCAAGTTTGTTCAAATCATGACCCCCGGGGGTAGGGTGGGGCCAAAATGGACGATCAATGTTTAACATAGGTGTACATAGGAAAAATCTTCAAAAATCATCTTCTCAAGAACAGCAAAGCTATGATGGGTCATATTTATGTGGAAGCATCCTCAGGTGGTGTAGATTCAAGTTTGTTCAAATTATGACCCCCGGGGATAGGGTGGGGCCACAATGGACGATCAAAGTTTTACATAGGAATATATAGGAAAAATCTTCAAAAATCTTCTTCTCAAGAACAGCAAAGCTATGATTGGTCATATTTATGTGGAAGCATCCTCAGGTGGTGTAGATTCAAGTTTGTTCAAATCATGACCCCCGGGGGTAGGGTGGGGCCACAATGAACGATCAAAGTTTTACATAGGAATATATAGGAAAAATCTTTAAAAATCTCAAGAACAGCAAAGCCACGGTTTGTCATATTTATGTGGAAGCATCCTCAGATAGTGTAGATTCAAGTTTGTTCAAATCATGACACACACCCCCCCCCCCCACTTCCTTTTTAGGGGTAGTTTGGGACCACTTATGCATTTAAGCTTTTCAATACTAAACTGATTTTTCCTTTTTTCCTAGCCACAGTGCTCAGGCGAGCGATGTGGCCCTTGGGCCTCTTGTTTTTTGCATCTTACAAGTGCATGAGATAAATTTTATTTTATTCATTTGAGGATAAAAATGGGTAATGTGCATTGTTAAGTGAGATGCGGGCGGGCCTGAGAACTAAGTTGTTAATTTCTTAAGGCCTTACCTACGTGTGTGGAATTTCACTATCCCACACTCATTGTAATGAATGATTCTTTAAGTATCAAGTAGACAGTGTTCCTCTGGACTTTTTTTCATGTTATACTACCTGTGTTTGTGCTATGGAGGTTGAAATCCTGTGGAATAAGTCCTATAAGAATATCTACGATAAAGAGCCCTCATATTTTCTGTTTTATTTTGTGACAGCGTACATATCCGCCGTACAGACAAGCTGGCTGCTGAGGCCTCATTCCACTCAGTGGCTGAATACATGACATATGTGGAGGATTACTTCAGTAAATTAGAACAACGAATTCCTGGAGTTCAGCGCAAGGTTTTCCTGGCCTCCGATGATCCTACAGCTTTACCTGAAGCCAAAAAGAAGTATGAATTCTTTGTATTCTTATTTTTGTAACCCCTGCAAACAAAGTTTTGGGAAGTATATAGGGCCATTCGATCAAGTTCAAGGTCACTTAAAGAAAAAATGTTCAACACATGTCCTATCCATATCTTGGCAAGTTCAAGGTCATTGACAGAAAAAGCTAAAATTCATGTCCCAGGTCCATAATTTTTTAATGGAAAAACATATTGGATGTCCATATTTCACTTAAAGATTACTTATGACCAGAGGATGTTATTTTTTTTTTTAACCAAGGTCATTTCGGCATGGTCAAGATCACTTTTACATTGTTCCGATGCAGGTACATCATTTATCTTGTTACAACGAATGAAGTATCATGCTTTTGATTTGGTTTTTAGGTCACCTGAGTCACTCAGGTGACCTATTGCTATCCGTTTTTGTCCGTAGTCGTGCATCGTGTGTTAACATTTGAACATTTTTAGATTTTTCTCTGAAACCGCTTAACCAATTTCAACCAAATTTGGCATATAGCATCTATGCGTGAAGGGGAACAAAAATTGTGAATTTCATGGTCCCTGCCCCCCCCCCCCCCCCCCCCCCGGGGCCTAAGGGGTGGGGCTAAAACCACCAAAAATAATGCAATCTTTATAAATCTTCTTTACTCCTGGACATCAAGCAGTCAAACTGTTGGCATCATTGTAATAAGCATTGAGCCCTCTACTAAAATTGTGAAATTCATGGCCCCAGGGTCAGGGGTTCTGGCCCCAGGGTGGGGCTATATAGATCATATAGTGAAAGTGCATTATTTCTTATAAAATCATCTCCTCTGCTCCTGAGTATTAAATAAAGTAACTAAGTTCATAGTTATGATGAGTAAGAGTGCCTCTTCCAAAATTGTGAAATTCATGGCCCCAGGGTCAGGGGTTCTGGTGTAAGGATGGGGCTCTATTGATTATATAGTGAAAATGCATTGATTCTTTGAAAATCTTCTTCTAGGCTATTGGAGATTATTTAAACACACTAAGTGCATGATTATGATAGGCAAGGATGCCTCTTCCAAAAATTTTAAATATATGGCCTCAGTTTAAGGGGTTTTTGAGGAGGGGGGGGGGGCCTCTATTGATTATATAGTGAAAAAGCATTAATTCTATTGATTAATCGTTAATTAATCCTGTCTGCTCCTTAGTGTTGAGCTGATAAATAAATTGCTTAGCTATGATGAAAATGGGAGCTTGAACAGAATTTTTAAATCTTGTGGTCCTAAGGTCAGGGTTCTGGCATAATGAGGGGGGGGGGGGGGGGGGGGCTTTTGATAATATAGTGGAAAAGTGTTAATTCTTTGAAGTCCATAGTTATGATGAAGAGGGTAACTCTTCCAAATTTGTAAATTTCTTGACCCTTGGTCTTGGGTTCTGGTGATAGGGTAACACTTTGTTGAATCTGTAGTGAAAATGCATTCTACCTGTGAAATTCTTCTCTGCTTCTGGGCATATTGGAAGCAAACTGAGTAAAAGTTTAAATGATATAAGTAAGCGTATTTCTAACAGATTTTTGAACATCTGCACCATTTGTCTAAGCATTCTGGTCCTGGGCAGGGCTCTATTAATTTGTATTCTACTGAGAGAAGTTATTCCCCTTTTCCATTCACCTTTAATAATTAATCACTGTAAATAATGTATTTGAAAGGTAAATAGAATAAGATAATTATGCAAGAATGTTTATCGTATAATTCAAAAAGTACTTTCTTAATTTTAATAATCAGGTAGACCTGTAAGTAATAGATAAATAAAAATGAGACAAAAATAACTTATCTTATTAAAAGTTCTTCAAAGACCATAAGAGAGGTCAATGCTAGAGGTCTTAATATGGTTTTAAAAATAGTACAGAAGCACTAATAGTTTGTTAATAGTCTACATGGTGATAGTGTTAAGTGGGGGACAGATTAGAACTTAATTTATGAGTTGATACTGAATACTAGACTAATTATTTTGTTGATCCTGATCTTCCTACTTCTCTTGCTTTAGGGCAACAAAGCTTCATCTTTCAGTGTATTTAACTTCTAAATTGTTGTATTATACTCAGGTGACTGTTAAGGCCCTTGGGCCTCTTGTTTAGGTCACCTAAACTCAGGTGACCTATTGCTATATGTTTTCGTCCATTGGCATGCGTCGTTCGTCCTGCATTAACATTTAAACATTTTCAGCTTCTTCTCTGAAACTGCTGAACCAATTTCAAACAATTTTAGCATATAGCATCTATGGGTGAAGGGGAGTAAATATTATGAAATTCATGGCTCCTGCCTCCCTGGGACCTGAGGGGTAGGGCTAAAATCATCAATATAAATTAATGCAATGTTTAAAAATCTTCTTCTTTACTTCTGGACATCAAGCAGCCAAACTGTTGGCATGATTGTAATAAGCATTGAGCCCTCTACCAAAATTGTGAAATTTATGGCCCCAGGGTCAGGGGTTCTGGTGCCAGGGTGGGGCTCTGTTGAATATATAGTGAAAATGCATTATTTCTTATAAAATCTTCTCCTCTTTTTCTGGGTATTAAGCAAATAAACTTAATGCATAGTTATGATGAGCAAAGCTGCCTCTTCCAAAATTGTGAATTTCAAGGCCCCTCGGTCAGTGGTTCTAATGTTAAAGCTATTAGGGGTTTTGGTGTTAGGGCGAGGCTCTATTGATTATATAGTGAAAGTGCATTAATTCTTTGAAAATCTTCTCCTTAGCTCCTGGGTACTAAGCTGATGAACTACAGAGTTATGATTAAGAAGGGTGCCTCTTCCAAAATTGTGAATTTCATGGCCCCTGGGTCAGGGGTTCTGGTTTTAGGATGGAGCTCTATATATTATATAGTGAAAATGCATTAATTCTTTGAAAAATCTTCTCCTCTGCTCCTGTGTATTATGTTGATGATCTAAGTACATAGTAATGAGGAGCAAGAATGCTTCTTCCAGAATTGTGAATTTCAAGGCCCATGGGTCAGGGGTACCATGGGGGGGGGGGGCTCTAATGATTATATACACTGAAATTGAATGAATACTTTGAAATCTGCTCTTTGGTATTAATCAAACATTTATTATCAGTAGGCAAGGGTGCCTTTTCCAAAATTGTGAAATGTGTGGGCCCAGGGTCAGGGGTTCCTGTGGGGTGGGGCACTACTGATTATATAGTGGAAATGCATTTTTTTTATACCCCCTGCAAACGAAGTTTAGGGGGGGGGGGTATATTGGAATCAGCATGTCCGTCTGTCTGTAAACAAGATTATGTCCGGACCATTTCTTGAAAACTGTTGCAAGGATTTGTCTGAAAATTTGTACACTTATTATTCGCCATATGAAGGTGTGCACCTGGTATTTTCATCATGATTGGATAATTTTTTTGCATTTTACAGGTGTTTTTTTTCATTTTTATTGTGGGGTTTTGTCCGGATCTGTTCCCAGAGACTATTGCATAGATTTGTATGAAAATTTGTACACTTATTATTTACTATATGAAGATGTGCACCTGGTATTTTCAACATTTTTTGATAATTTTTCTGCATTTTACATGTTTGTTTTTTTTTTCATTTTTATTGACTTAGTCATTTCGGGTTCATGTCGAAGGTTTGAGACATGGAATTTAGAACTACAGCTTAAAACTACTCATTAGAACTAAAAAAAAATCACAAAGTACTAAAAACAGTTTTTACATTACACAGCAGATAGTGTTAATCCATTTGTCCCTTGGGAGTAATGAGTGGACATGCATCCAGTTAAAGATTAACTGAGTAGTTAAAGACTGATCAAGCAGGTCTTATCTATATCTCCTGGGAATGGGGCAGAAAGAAATAAAGATCTCTGTTGTCTAAGTCTCTTAATTGTAATTTATGTCTGTCAAAATACATAGTTACTGGAACCAGCCTTTTATTTTAAAATGAGTTTGATATAAAGGTATTAAAATCAATTTGATTTTGTATAATTGATTTTTTTTTTTTTCAACAATCAATTTGCAGAGTATCATGTCTCACAAAGATGACAGATAATTGCAAACTATTTTGTCAATGTAATAAAAAACACTGTAATTATTAGTATTGATGTTTTATTAGGCTGCACCTTAGTTTCATTCATTAAAAAAATATAATGAGTAATTAAATTTTCACTTTAAATGTTTAAGCAAATTGTGAACACTTCTCACATCTAGAAAACATTAGTGATTTGGTACCTTCTCTGAAAAACCCAGCAGGGGGTATTTGTCCCTTTTGGACAATTCTAGTTTTTGTTCCTCTGCTCTGACTCTGGGAATTAAGTAATCAAACTAAGCATGCAAAGTGTATAGTTATGATGAGCAATGGTGCCTCTTTCAAAATTGTGAATTTCATGGCCTCTGGTTTAAAAAAACGAACCAAATTCAATTGTTGGAAAGTTGTTGCATGATACTCAGGTGACCTATAAGGCCCTCGGGCCTCTTGTCATGGAAAAAGATCTATTGTTTTTAATTTTCATTATTGTTTTATCCATCTCGGATTGACTATCTTTGTCAGCCATTGTTAATAAATGGAGGGTTAATTCATACAATGAATAATTACCAACTTTTTTTTTTTACCGATTTTTGATTATGAAAATAACAATCAATTCTTCACATATTTTGCTTTATGATGACCATTAATCGATAGTTTGCAGCAATCAATACACCTCGAGATTGGAATTTGGTAAAATAAACATTTCAATGAATTTAGTTATTGGGTTAGTGTGCTAAAGACTTCCTAGTTTACCTAAGCCATATGTATAAGTGAGCTTTTCTGATCGAAGAATGCCCAGCATCTATGTGTCATAAGTAATCTCTCTTGTCTGTAAACCTTTTTAGCTCACCTGAGCCAAAGGCTCAAGTGAGCTTTTCTGATCAAAATTTGTCCGTTGTCTGTCGTCATTGTTGTCGTTGTTGTCGTTGTCGTCGTTGTTGTTGTTGTAAACTTTTCACATTTTCATCTTCTTCTCAAGAACCACTGGGCCAATTTCAACCAAACTTGCCACAAAGTATCCTTGGGTAAAGGGGATTCAAGTTTGTTCAAATGAAGGGCCACGCCTTCTTCCAAGGGGAGATAATTAAGAATTCGTGAAAAATTAATGGCATCATTAAAAAATCTTCTTCTCAAGAACCACTGTGCTTGAAAATATGAAACTTATGTGGAAGCATCCTCAGATAGTGTAGATTCAAGTTTTTTCAAATCATGACCCCCTGGGGTCGGGTGGGGCCACAATGGGTGATCAAAGTTTTACATAGGAATATATAGGAAAAATCTTTAAAAATCCTCTTCTCAAGAACAGCAAAGCCATGATTGGTCATATTTACATGGAAGCATCCTCAGGTAGTGTAGATTCAAGTTTGTTCAAATCATGACCCCTGGGGTCGGGTGGGGCCACAATGGGCGATCAAAGTTTTACATAGGAATATAAAGGAAAAATCTTTAAAAAATCTTCTTCTCAAGAACAGCAAAGCCATGATTGGTCATATTTATATGGTAGCATCCTCAGATAGTGTAGATTCAAGTTTGTTCAAATCATGACCCCCGGGGGTTGGATGGGGCCACAATGGGCGATCAAAGTTTTACATAGGAATATATAGGAAAAATCTTTAAAAAGCTTCTTCTCAAGAACAGCAAAGCCATGATTGGTCATATTTACATGGAAGCATCCTCAGGTAGTGTAGATTCAAGTTTGTTCAAATCATGACCCCCGGGGGTCGGGTGGGGCCACAATGGGCGATCAAAGTTTTACATAGGAATATATAGGAAAAATCTTTAAAAATCTTCTCAAGAACAGCAAAGCCATGATTGGTCATATTTACATGGAAGCATCCTCAGGTAGTGTAGATTCAAGTTTGTTCAAATCATGACCCCCAGGGGTCGGGTGGGGCCACAATGGGCGATCAAAGTTTTACATAGGAATATATAGGAATAATCTTTAAAAATCTTCTTCTCAAGAACAGCAAAGCCATGATTGGTCATATTTATATGGTAGCATCCTCAGATAGTGTAGATTCAAGTTTGTTCAAATCATGACCCCCAGGGGTTGGATGGGGCCACAATGGGCGATCAAAGTTTTACATAGGAATATATAGGAAAAATCTTTAAAAAGCTTCTTCTCAAGAACAGCAAAGCCATGATTGGTCATATTTACATGGAAGCATCCTCAGGTAGTGTAGATTCAAGTTTGTTCAAATCATGACCCCCGGGGGTCGGGTGGGGCCACAATGGGCGATCAAAGTTTTACATAGGAATATATAGGAAAAATCTTTAAAAATCTTCTTCTCAAGAACAGCAAAGCCATGATTGGTCATATTTACATGGAAGCATCCTCAGGTAGTGTAGATTCAAGTTTGTTCAAATCATGACCCCCGGGGGTCGGGTGGGGCCACAATGGGCGATCAAAGTTTTACATAGGAATATATAGGAAAAATCTTTAAAAATCTTCTCAAGAACAGCAAAGCCATGATTGGTCATATTTACATGGAAGCATCCTCAGGTAGTGTAGATTCAAGTTTGTTCAAATCATGACCCCCAGGGGTCGGGTGGGGCCACAATGGGCGATCAAAGTTTTACATAGGAATATATAGGAATAATCTTTAAAAATCTTCTTCTCAAGAACAGCAAAGCCATGATTGGTCATATTTATATGGTAGCATCCTCAGATAGTGTAGATTCAAGTTTGTTCAAATCATGACCCCCAGGGGTCGGGTGGGGCCACAATGGGCGATCAAAGTTTAAAATAGGAATACATAGGTTAAATCTTTAAAAATCTTCTACTCAAGAACAGCAAAGCCATGATTGGTCATATTTAAATGGAAGCATCCTCAGATAATGTAGATTTAAATTTGTTCAATTCATGAACCCCCCCCCCCCAAACCACTTTTTTATTTAAACTTTTCAACCTTTCAAGACTGAACTGATTTCTGCTTTTTCTTAGCCATAGTGCTCAGGTGAGCAATATGGCCCCTGGGCCTCTTGTTACATTTTCAATTTCTTGTTTGGAACCATTAGGCAAATTTCATCTGAACTTACAACAAGCTTCCTTGTGTGAAGGGGATTCATGAAGAACCGCACCCTCTTTATAGGAGAGAAAATTAGGAATTAGTAAAAAAAAAAATTATGATATCTTTTAAAATGTTCTTCTCAAGAACCACTGGGCCAGAAAAAATGAAATTTATATGAGAATTTCCTGACAAAATGCACATCAAGTTTTGTTCAAATCATGACTTCTAGGTGTAGGGTGGATCCTTAATAGAAGGTTAAAGTTTTACATCTGAATATGTAGGAAAAATATCTTTTCAAGAATAACAAAGCCATGATTAGTCATTGTCCCCCGCTTTCGCTAAAGCAAGGGACATTAAATCTCATTTATCTGTTAGTCTGTCCATCTGTTTATGACAAAAACTGTAACCTTGGTCATAACTTTTGACTGAGAAATCATATTTTTCACATGTACATTACCTGGGACAAGACCTTTCCAAATATACAAAAGTTTTTGACCCTGTGACCTTGACCTTGAAGTTTGACCAACATCTAAAAATTTAAACATCAATTTTTCCTTGGTCATATCTTTTGATTGAGAAGAGATAGGACTTTCATATTTTACCTGAACATTACATGTGACAAGACCTTTCCAAATCTAACGTTTTTTGACCCCGTATTTAACATTGGTGAAAACTTTTGAATGAGAGTATGATAGGGCATTCATATTTGACATGTGCATTACCTGTAACAAGACTTTTTAGCTCACCTCGACAAAGTTGAGATGAGCTTATGATATACCCCCAGCATCGGCGTCCCGGTTAAAGTTTTAGGAGCAAGTCACATTCCCAAGTAACTATAAGGCCTACTTGGACCAAACTTGCATGGATCGATAATACATCTAGGGATGGACACTACCACACTTGCTTCGGATGCTGGATCTGACCTAGATTTTCCAGATGAGTGACCAGGTTAAAGTTTTTGGAGCAGGTCCATTCCCAAGTAACTATAAGCCCTACCTGGACCAAACTTGCATGTATGATGCATCTAGGGATGGACACTACAACACTTGCTTCGGATGCTGGATCTGACCTAGATTTTCCAGATGAGTGACCAGGTTAAAGTTTTTGGAGCAGGTCCATTCCCAAGTAACTATAAGCCCTACCTGGACCAAATTTGCATGGATGATGCATCTAGGGATGGACACTACAACACTTGCTTCGGATGCTTGATCTGACCTAGATTTACCAGATGAGTGACCAGGTTAAAGTTTTTGGAGCAGGTCCATTCCCAAGTAACTATAAGCCCTACCTGGACCAAACTTGCATGGATGATGCATCTAGGGATGGAAACTTCCATGCTTGCTTCAGATGCTGGATTTGACTTAGATTTTCCAGATGACTGATCAAAGTTTTTTGAGAAGTCCATTCCCAAGTAACTATAAGCCCTACCTGGACCAAACTAGCAAGGATAATGTATCTAGGGATGGAGACTATCGGACTTGCTTCAGATGCTGGATCTGACCTATATTTTCCAGATGAGTGACCAGGTTAAAGTTTTTGGAGCAGGTCCATTCCCAGGTAACTATAAGCCCTACCTGGACCAAGCTTGTATGGATGATGCATCTAGGGATATAGAGTACCAGACTTGGTTGCGGATGCTGGATCTGACCTACATTTTCCAGATGAGTGACCAGGTTAAAGTTTTTGGTGCAGGTCCATTCCCAAATAACTATAAGCCTTTCCTGGACCAAACTTGCATGGATAATGCATCTAGGGATGAGACTACTAGACTTGCTTCAGATGCTGGATCTGACCTACATTTTCCAAATGAGTGACCATGGCGATGTTTTTGGAGTAGCTTTATAATTATATGGCTTGTTATGATTTAACTTGCATGGATGATGCAACTAGGGATGGACAATTCCAGGCTTGCTTGGGATGTAGGAAATGAAAGACGTTGTCTTGATTAGTGAACAGGTTTAAGTTTTTGGAACATGTCAATTCCCAATGAACTAAAAGACCTACTTACACAGAACTTGCATGAATATTGTTTTCAGGATGCACACTAACTATAAAGAAAATATGATGTTAGATTTGCATTACTTATACTGATAACATTTGTCGAGGTGAGCTTTGTAATCTTTGATTACCTATGTTTTTACATTGGTAAGATCTTTTGAATGAGAGAAGATAGGGCTTTCATATTTTACATGCACATTATCTATGAGAACATCTTTCAGAAAGGTAGATCATTTTTGACTTCATGACCTTGATCTAAAAGTTCAAAAGATACAAAAACAAGACAGTTACAATATGCCATAAATAATTGCATCCCAACCACTAAGACACTGAAAGCAGGGGACTACAATTCTTTGAATCTGCTTGTTGATATTCAAGTATCTTTAGTAGTGTCTATTCAAGTTGGTTGAAATCATGTAGTTTGGTAGGGCCTTGAGCTTGTTAAAATCATTATAATTTATATGATGATAAATGGTGTAAGTGCCACTTGTGCATGTGAAATGCTGCCCACAGGTGAGAAAATGGCCACAGCAGAACTGCGATAGTTTAGAGAAACTGCATGGATTTATGGACAGCCCCCCCCCCCCCCCCCCCCCAGAAAAAGTGAGAGATGGAATCCAGTATGTTAATCTAGTTTTGCTTTGATGGTAGACATCATCAGTTACACTTTAAGTTTAAATACTGCATGTAAAAAATATTTTGAATTTTTAGTTTAAATTGTTTTACATGGCTTTCATTACTTTATTTTGGAAGCAATTCTTTTCTTTCCTAAGAAGCATTCTGAGAGTATTGAATAAGCAATACATGTCCCCTACCGCTATCCCCTATCCCCTTTACTTTTTAGGGTGTCATTTTATAAGACCTGTACATGAAAAGTGTCCCCCCCCCCCCCCAAATGTGGATTATTCAGTAATTACTTGTTTATGAATGAAATGTCTTAGAATGAAGTTTGCCTCTTAAAGACATGTTTGACTGCCGTTAGACATATATGGATACTTTGATCAGAACAGCTCATCCTACATGATTAAAAAAACAATTTTATAAATTCTTTTGAATTTTTGACAAAATATCACAATTATCATTGTGGGGCACTTATGCAGTGGTCCAAATTGAACAAGGTATGAATTGATCAGACACCATTAAAAACGTATGATGAAAACTCTAGAATTATAAAGAATAGAAAATAAACAACTTCCTGTAACAGTGAACGCATGAGGGATTGGGATGTTTTCAAACCCTTTGACAATAGAATCACCATGTATGAGTAACACAACTGTTGGTCGACTGCTTACGTATGGAAAACATAATTCCTTGTTCTTACAGTACAGCTCACGAGTATCTTCCGGAAAACACCGGCCACGGTGGACCCTTAGTCCACGCTTTTGCGCGGACAGCTAAGCTGGCACACGGTGCGACACGGTGTGTACATGGTGGGACACAGTGCGTTTGCTCCGTGGAACTCCGTGCTGGTTAATCAACGTTAAGTGGTATGAAATGACTTTAAAATAATTCATTGAAGATTTTAGAATAAAAAGCATTGAAATGCATATAATCCGCAGCGTGCATTTTCCTACTTTCAATATTGTACTGACATGTCAATGGATTTAACGAAGACGGAATTTTACCATGCAGTCAGCAATCTTGTGTTATTTGGAAGATATCTTCTTAAAAATTATTTTGTTTGTAAAACAAATTTAAAGCTAAATCTAAATTTAAAAAAAATAAGAAAGGAATATTCTGCATTTGTACTGTGCTCAGGAAATCCATGTGGAATTGTCAATTGATTATCTTATCCGACGTACTTTTTTTAAAATTATAAATTACTGTAGAAACTGGTGTATATGTAAATAATTACTACATCAAAATATGACACAGAAAATATATTGTTTAATTTAATTTGAATCGGATGAAAAAAAAATTGTTATGAAAAGATTGACTTAAATTTCCGTCCCATAATGGAACCCATATTGAGATGAGACCCGATGTAGTCTCTGTGTAATGAGTAAATCTCTGCCCAGCCCATCAGAAATTATGAAATGTTGATATTCAGGTATTGAAGATGCCCCACTTTTTCATCTGTGTCTGTAATTGTTCAGAATTATGTGTAAAATATAAACCTTAATATTTAACTTGCATTTTGTGTACAGATCGAAGCATTATGGGCACAACATTTTCCACAAAACTTGTCGCCAAGAATAATCACAATATGTAAACGATAAGATGTAAAACGTTATTAATAATTATGCTCAACAATTGTCAATGATGTCGATAATGGAAAAAATTTCCAATGATACTATTCAATGAAAATGATATTTCTGCAATATGTTCTATGTTAAACAATGATGTAAAAACTAAAAAGCCAAACAGTTTTCTTCCGTAACGTGTATGGAAAAAAAAGTCTGCTTTAATTGTTAATAGGTTCACTGCCTAAGCATATGCATAGGAGATATGAAAAACTAGATTGAAAATTTTATATTTTACTAGTACGTAGCGGAGATTTTTCAAACCATTAAATAAAAGCAAGCATACTGTATATGTGCTTCTCTACATGTAATAACAGCCCCCCCTTTCCATAATGAGTTTTATGGGTAATTTCTACATGGACATGTTAAAAAAAGAACAATTTTTACATATGTCTATTTATTGTATTACCTGTCCTTTTTAAGGATTTACTCTAATCCTTTACAAAAATAACATTTTAATGATAAATAAAATCAACGAAAGAGAGACAATTTTACGACATGGAGAGTTATGATTTTTTTTTCTTCATTTCACGAGTAAGTTATGTTACAGTATATAACGACTTTATATAAAACCAGTTGAATAATATTCGAATAATATTCGTTTGTAACTGTAACTTGTTTTTTTTTAAATAAGTTGCTGTACTAAAAATTCTCTAAACAATTAAATAAATAGTTGTTTATTTTTCAAGTTCCAATTAACTTCCAGACACGTGTAAGTTTCGAAGCCAGTTGAGGTGTATAGTATACACTCGCCTAGAGTGAATAATGTCCCAAGGGCCACAGCAACTGAATGTCCCAATATATTTTTCTTCTGAACAGGTGTGAAATATATTAGCCAAGGAGCGACTCCATACATACACGAGAAGTTTCTGCAATTCATCGATATCCGGTATTTGATTGACAGGTAGAGCACGTGGATTCCGTGTGTGATGCGTTGAACTTGTACCTAAATTGCACCGATTCGATTAATAAAAACTGGAGGTGAACTAAGATTTCTTAAAAAAAAAAAAAAATAAGAGAGATACATTGTATGTATATGAGAAAAAAAAAAAGAACAGAAGGATGAACCTGAAAGTAAAATATCTCTCTCTCTCTCTCGTATCTTAACATTATAAAATATGGAATTCAAAATAATTTTTAATTATTACGAAAAAAGTGAATAGTATATAATTTGTAAAAGAATTTTTAAAATGCTGCATTGAATGTCAAGTTTAATCAATGGATGCATACAACTGCTTGATTTTCATGTAAATTTGTCGATTGTACGACTACCAAACTGCGTATAAGATTTTGTAGTGAATGCTATGTGTTTTGCTTTTTTTTTTTTTTTTTTTTTTTGCATGTACATATACTTTTTCTTCCTCACATGTAGCAACTTAGTATCTTCATTGATAAGTGGTCTACTTTTTTTATTCTATTTCTGCAAAATAAGACTTAATTCATATACCATATGAATATCATAATATACTGACTCGACACTTTTTTTTCACTATTATTATTTAAGATGTAGTGATCAGATGATGCTAAATTAGTTATCTGATATCATAGGTATTATTTGTAAATGCCTTTACTATCAATACCTTTAATACCATATTATTTCACAGAGAAAATAACAACTAAAATTATCGATCCGTATCTATGTTTGGCATTGAATAATTATTAAGTTCAAAGACAATGTACTTGGATTTGTACCTGCGCATTTATAGCATACGTCAGAAATGTATTAATTTGCACAATCGACATGTAGTTGTTTTTGTTTTCAAATGAATATGAATTATGAATTCAACAGAAATCAAAATAAATTTATTCAATTGATATATACATGTATATATACCGTTAACGGTGAACCAAAGTCTACACTGAACGCCGCTGTTATGTTACGACCTTACATGTATGATAGTGAGCTGTTTGAATTAAATAATTTTTCATTTACTATTTCTTTCTAGCAATTAAACCAACATACCTATGATTTCAATTCTAAAATTTATTTTTATAAACAAACCATTTTCTTCCGTAATTTTCTTGCACGGTGGAACACGGAGGGTCACCTGATGAAATGGTAATGTCCACAGTGTGACTCGGTGCGTTTTTGTTGTAATCGCAATATACGCACACGGTGGAACTCCGTGTACACGGTGTAACACGGGGTATTTTCCACCGTGTGTTTTCCACGGTGGGGTGGAAGAAACTCGTGAGCTGTACTGTAGCTCAAACACATACCAAAAAAAAATTCATATTGAGAAAAATGTTCATTCTTAATTGCATCTGGTGTTATTTCACCAAGTATATTAAGTATTCGCTGGAAGAAATTGCTGAAAACAGTGCACAATATTACTTAGTGTCCTCTGTCAAAATCTTTAACCTGAAAACCTCATTTTTGGAAATTAATTTAGTGCAGCATGATCCTGATCTTGAACTTGATTATAACAAGAGGCCAAAGGGCCTTAATGGTCACCTGAGTATAATGTAATGATGACCCATAGATTAAAACAAAATAAGCTGATAAATAAAGCTATGTTACCCAAAACCAAGAGAAACTGGATAATCTAGGATCAGCAAAATGTTAATTTAGTACTCAATAACAAATCTTAATAGTTGATATATTTATTTGCCTGTACTATCCACCATTTGTTACTATCCTCATGCAGACTAAACAAAACAATAATTCTGTTATTCAGTTGTCCTTTTAATTTACATTATTTATAGTGATTAAGTACTATAGGTGAATAGCAAAAGAAATAACTTCTTTCAGTAGAAATTAATAAATTGACCAAAAGGTACAGAATTTCAAAATCTGGTAAAAACACCCCTGCGTATTACAACTTTACATACTCTTTTTGCCTCCTAGATGCCCAGGAGCAGAGAAGATTTTCAAGGAAATAATTAGGGCCCCGCAAGGATTTGCGGGTGCCCTATAGTAATCACTCTGTCTGTCTGTCCGTCTGTCTGTCCATCTGTCATTCTTCCGTCCACAAATTTTGTGTTTTTCTCCAATAACTATTTTTGTAGTTGACCAATTAAGTTCAAATTTGGTATGTTGGTTGAAGAGGCAGTAAGACATATTTTGATGCTAAGTTTGGTTCTCTTTGTCATCCACTTTGGAGCTGGGGTGGTGGGGTAGATTCCTTAACTTTACATTAGAATGAATGCCAGGGCAAAGAGAGATAACTGCTGAGAATGTTCCTATTGTAAACTGTGAAAGCTGCAACTAGTCCCATGGGATTAATTAACTTTCCTCTTGAAGAAAATCCAAAGCATCATCTGTTTCTGTCAAATTGAGATTAATTAACACCTCTGTCTGCAAATGAAGTTGTTCTGAAGTTAAGGTCAATTCTGAATGATTTACATTCTCCGAAATGTGGATTTCAATAATGTTCATACTTTATTTTGGTAAAATACACAATGAGTTATGGTTTTATTAAATTCTGAAAACAAGATGTACATAAAGATGTTTTAAAAAAAAATTCTGTTTTTATTTATTTATTTTATTTATTTATTTATTCATTTTTTTTTGTTTTTGTTGCCGTATGTAAATTCAAGAATACTATTAATTACAACAGATAGTCCAATAATAAACTCATTCTATCATTTCTGAAAAAGTTCTTATTGTAAACTTGGAAGAAAAGGATGTGAGAGCAGTACAATTAATCCCCTGGGATTAATTATCTTGTCTGGGGCAGAGAATTTTCCAGGCTTATCTTTATTTGTCACTTTAAGATAAATTAACCTTTGTCTGCAACTGATGTTTGTTTTGAAGTTAAGGTCAAGCCTGGGTGATATTTGCATTCACTGAAGGCTGGCATTTTATAAAACACATGCTTTATTCTTGTTTAAATATACAGTACAGGCAACGCGGATCCCGTATTAGACCGCGTTCCCTCGGCGGTGTGTTAATCCTTTCCGCGTTACACCGTCGCGGGTTTTGATCGCGGTACTACCTGCGACCGTGTGTACACCGCGGCGGGGCCAGCTACCGTTATTCTTTATCTTAGATGTTGTTTCCTGTAAAGTGTTGTCAATTTTTAATAGCGTCAAAAAAAGGGGGGGTGTAAGCCATTAAAGGTTACGGCCTGCATTAATTAAATGAATTTTTAATTCAATTTTTAAGTATTATCAAATTGTATAATAATACTTGTGTAATTATTTTTTATCTATCTTTTTTTAAAAGTCATTCAAAATTAATTAATTCTCAAATTTAAAAAAAGAACGTATAATGCCAGTGCTTGTGGTAAAATTTGATGAAATATCGTCAACTGAAATATCGTATATATTTTTTAAAATCAATAATTCCAATATAAATGATCATGAAATTGCTAAATAGTGCACAGTAAAATAGATTTTTTAAAAATGCCATATCATTTCTGTTAAAATGCATTAAATACAGTGTTCACGATTTGCCAGTGCCAGTGTGGTTGTGTTCTTGGTTACATGTAGCTATGCGTTTATTTTTCTGTGAGATTCTATCACGGTCATTGGTTTCTTGAAGAAAAAATGCCTCTGTATACGTATCTGTTATAAGTATAAGCATGAAAAACGATGCTAGATAGAGATGGTAACATTATGATATTAAAGAATAAACACGTGTACATTTAGGAATATGTTGCAGTGGCGGATCCAGAAGTCCATGTGGGGGGGTTTTGAGGCCCGCAGGGCCGAAGGGGGAGGGCATGGGAGGGGGTGTCCCCCTCCCATAGGTGGGGGTTCGGGGGGCCTCCCCCGAGAAATTTTCTTTAAAAATGGCTCCAAATGGTGCATTTTCCAGCATTTTAGATTGAATTAGTTAGTTTTTGGCCACTTTTTTCCTAGTTGTTTTTCAAGACCGACCTACCCAAATTTTCAAGAAATTGAACAAAAAATTAAAATTTTGGGATTATTTTTAACTTCCATGTTAACTTGAAAAATGCGACTTTTCTAAAGAAAAAGTTAAATGTAAAATCTGATAAAATTAGAAATATCGCCATTTGCTATATAATATCCAATTCTTCATTTTAAAATGCACGTCCAACACACTGTCGCATGTGAAGCTTTGTCTACCAAAATACAACTGCATGATGTGCAATTTTCCAACACTTAGAACATTCGAATTCTGTGTAGAGACCCTAATTACTCTTTTCAACTACTTGACTATACAGTTCATATAATTTGCAATATATACACAAAATGATATTTCATATTGAAGAATAAATATAAATTATTTTGGAAAATAATTGGAATTATTGCTTATTCATTGGGGGGGGGGGGGGTTAATTATAATTTCTAACATAAATGCACTCTTTAATTCTATTTTTTTTTTTTACCCACTTACCTGCCCAATGTTTGAAAAAAAAAAAAGTCTTGAAAAACAATCAATAAAAAAGTGGCCAATTCTTGTTTTGACAGGACCTCTAATTTATACGTATTAGTTTTACCACAATTCATTATACAAAGTTGTTTTTATTCAACATCATTCAACTGTAATTTAAAAAAAAAAATGCAGATCTTTTGCTTTTTAAAATTGCATTGTAACTTCCATCTACAAAAGGAATACTTTCAATGTGGTTTTTGATACAGGTCACAACGTATTTCAACTAGTATACGTCCCTGATGTATTAATTAATTTTGTTTTCTATTAAATAATAATCACAGTTTATTCACGTAGTTCAATAAAGTAACATTCAATTATCGAAGAAAGAAGAAAATTCTCGAAACAATTTTACTTTAGCCAAAACAAAACCGTAATAACTATGTGCAGTTTTGGTTACAAGTTAGTGTATGACGTTGCGTCATCACTAGCTGCACGGACTATCATGATCTCTGCATGTACAGTACTGTTGATTACCTGTATATTGTGTGCGCTCAAGCGAAGAAGGATTTCGCATGGTGACTGTATATTTCACCTCTTTGTGTAAAACAATGGGCTTGGATAGAGTTGCATTTATGCAATATATTGTTAAAATGACACTTGTAAAAAAAAATTTTTTGATCGGGCGGGGGGGTTTTCCCGAACCCCCCCCAAACCCCCCTGAATCCGCCACTGTGTTGCACAATTAACTTCTGACAAATATGCGCTAAACGGAAGAAATATCAACATGATCTTTTTTTCTTTTTTTTTTGGTTATTGTTGTAAATAAAATCGTTACATTCTTTTCAGAATAATTTCATAGCTAGTATTTGACTGTATTTCTATTTCCTTTCTTTTGAAATTAATATAATCATGCGGCTCTTCAACAAATTTCACGTACATGTATTGTCAAATCAGAAAGGACGGCTCTTTTATAAGCTGTTTATATGAGCCTAAAAAATAATTTGAACATACAGCATAGTAGATGAACTAATTATAATCAGCGGTAGGCTACAAGTTTTCAGGTGTCTGTGTAACTGGCCCATACCCTTACGAAATACCTGTAATACTGTCAGATTGCGTAATCTTACATCATGAAGAATGTTGGCGACCTTGTAAATAAGTGTCTTGGAATCAATCTCTTATCAAGCAGTTAGTTTAGTTAAATTAGTGTCTGTGGCTATCACTGTTCCCGTGTTCTTCATTAACTGGCAGAATTAGACAAAGTGCTTACTGGTCAATAAACCGATAAATCAGCTACAGTAATACCTATCCGTTCACAGAAACGACTATTTTGAAACCGAACAAAATTTGATTCACAAGCAATTTCATTTAAATTATAATTATAAATCGATAAATCAATAAACTGATTTGAGGAAAAACGATGCACGTGCCGTACATGTAACTTTCTGTATGTTTTCTCTCTCTCTCTCTTCCTTTTTTTTTGGTTGAAACTAATTCAAATTATACTTACATGTACAGGTACATGTATAAACGTATAAACTGAGACGTAAACAAAATACATGTACTTATAAAACATAATTTGATTTGATTTATTTTATTTTTTTTTCAACTCTATTAATTTGTTTAAAAAGTTTGATTTTTAATATACACACAGTTAGGGTTAAAAAAAAGGCAACTGTGAATATATTGTCTCAAATTTCTTGGTTGAAAATAAAGAAATAATGAGACATTGAATGGACTGGTATGTCGTATGGCTAGACAACGATGTGCGCATTCGGAGAGATTTACCTCAGGTACCCTAGGACACTCACAGGTGTGAAACCCCCAGGGCATGCCGTTTCCTGCTCTGGGTCTGCTAATCCCTATACACAGGAAATGATCGCGGCTAATACTTAATACACAAAGAAACAAAATTTGTCAAAGTATACGTTAGCATTTGATTTTTTCCTTGAATATTATTGAAAATAAAAGTGTTGTGAGTGTAAAATATCTCCCTTCTTTATATTTGTTCTCTGGAGTTCATCACCATGCATGCACATCCTATGTTATTTTATTGAACATGTAAATGGAGAAATAATTTTTTTTTTTAAAAAATCATCGTTTACCAAAGAATTAAATATCAAGGTGAAGAAAGGATGATAGTTTTTTTTTTATTGATAGCTTGTATACCGTTTACGTGCCCACTAATTGCAAACTCTCGACTTCGAATATTACAGCTTTCCAGTAATTTGACATTTTCAGAAAAATGCTTGCACATTCGTACAATAAAGCGAGATTAATTTAGTGAATTATAGTGTTCTAAATTTGGTAAAAATACAAAAACATAAACAATATAAAGATGCACCTTTTTTATTTCATAGGAGTGTTGAAAATTGTTAATCGGAACTCGCACTGATTATTGTTTAGCACGTGTACATCATTATTGCAATTCGCATATAATTTGAAAAGACATTTTGGAGCTAATAAACCCATCATTTAATTTTGTTTCATGCTAAAATTTCAAATAACACAGCTTATAATTCTATTTAAACGAAAGATGTCGCCTTAGCATTGATACATGCAAATAGTTTTAAGTACAAATCTAAAAAAGTTTATAATATCTTCTGCTTTACAAATTCTTTTTAGGAGTATGTTTATTATTTTCTATTCATCGTTGCAAAACAAAGGAAAATACTTTCATAAATAAACATACTCTGTAGTTATTTTTTGTTACTACATGAAAATTTCGCAAATTCTCGTTCGGGGAGATAACTCCCGTTTGTTTACGATACTAGTTGATCGATGATTTAACTGCGGCGGGGACAGGTAGGTGATGAATTTCCCGCGGAGGGAACGCGGTTTACCTGTCTCACCTGGCCAAATCCCGCGTTGTGTTTATACCGCGACGGGGTGCGGGAAATACGGGATCCGCGTTGCCTGTACTGTACATTTGAGTAATTATAGATATGATGTTTTTTACTGCCTTATGTAAATACAAGGATACTCTTTACAAGTTGTTGGATATTTATGAATTATCTTGAAATTTTATAAATACAGTTGTTATTGCATATTCTTCTTCATATATTTTTTAATTTTTGTAATCAATTACAATAACTTATATTTCTACCCCTCGGCGGGGCCCTTGCTGACTGGTCAGTTTTCTAGTTCATTTTCACTATAGATTCAAAATAGCCCCACCCTAATACCAAAGCCCCTGACCCAGGGGCCAATATAAACACAATTTTGAAAGAGTCGCCCTCGCTCATCATAACTATATACTTAGTTTATATGCTTAATACCCAGGGACAGAAAGGTAGATTTCAAAGAAATAATGTACTTTCACTATATAATCATTAGAGCCCCACCCTACAATGTAACACCAGAACCCATGACCCTGGGGCCACAATTTCACAATTTTGAAAGAGACGACGCCCTTGCTCATCATAACTATATATTTGTTTTATCTGCTTTTAAAAAACCTAGGAGCAGCGATGAAGATTTTCAAAGAAATAATGCACTTTTACTATATAATCAACAGAATCCCCCCCCTTTTCTGGAGAACCCCACACCCTGGGGCCACAGATTTCACACTGTAAGAAGTACCATTGATCATCATAACCATGCACCTAGTTTGTCTGCTTTATATACAAGGAGGAGAGAAGAAGATTTTTAAAGAATTAAAGCATTTTTATTATATGATCAATAAAGCCCCACCCTAAAACGAGAACCCTTGACCCATGGGCAAAGATATTCATAATTTTGGAAAAGGCCCCCTTGCTCATCATAATTAGGAGCAGAGAAGATTTTTTAAGGAATAATGCACATTCACTATATAATCAATAGACCTCCCCCCCTCACTTGGGGCCAGAAATTTTACACTTTTGAAGAGGCATCGTTGATCATCATAACCATGCACCTAGTTTATTTTCCTTATATACAGGGGGAGAGAAGAAGATTTTTAAAGAATTCATGCATGTTCACGTTGCACTGTATGACCAATAGAGCACCGCCCTAACATCAGAACCCCTGACCCAGGGGCCATTAAACTCACAATTTTGCAAGAGGCACCCTTGATCATCATAACCATGCAGCTAGTAACCCGATCATAGAAAAAGGAATGTTTAAAACTGATTTACTCTAGCACCTGTTAGTCAGAAATGACAAAACTCGAACTTGATCTGTTATAAAGGTACCTAGAAAGTTTCATATAATTCTCAAAAGCATGAAGAAAAAAAGTGTGGAAAACCAAGTGGGACAGACTGACAGACAGACAGACAGAGGGACAGATGCAGAGGAAAACTATAGTCGCCTCCAGTGTCACCATTAGGGGACTAATAACACTAAAATGGATGCTTAAACTTAGAAATTGATTTAAATATACATGCTGCATACCCCCCCCCCCCCCACCCCCAATCATGCATTGCCTGGAACCTGCATGATCGAAAACTTTTATTTAATAATAGTTAAAACAATCTAACCCAAAGTCTACCTTCTTTTTATGCATTATAATCTATATCATTTATGGAATTAAACAGTAAAAATGAAAATGTATACATTCGTCAACGTTCAGTGATTTGGATCTTAGTGGCTTTGTTCATTTCTGAAACGAACTATCTCTGATGTCTGCACCCAAGAGAAATTAATTGGAGCTCATCATAATGATCACAATCCAGTCTGATTAAAATCAGATACTTTGATCTGCTCACATATAGATCACAACACAAGGATCTGAAGAAACCCCATTTAGGGTCATCTCCTGGTGACCTTTCTAATAAAAATATACATCAAAATGTTGACCAATCAGAGAGATCGTACTTAAGCAACATTCGGGAAAATGAATGTAAAAGTAGCTGTGGAGACATACAAAACAAAGAGCTAAAAAAAAAAAAAACAAGGCAAAAGCAAATACAAAATATATTTCTGCACAGAAGAAACCATGGTCGTTCTTTTGACAGGCTACAGAAACCAGGTCACAATTTCCTTTCGTGTATCATTGGGGTTTTCACTCCAGTAACTGAATTCCGAGAAACTTCTAAATTCTTGAAAGCAATTAAAAGTTTGATTGGATAAATGAAAGGTCACCAGGAGATGACCCTGAATGGGTTTCTTCAGTTTCTTGTGTAGTGATCTATGTGAGTGGATCAAGGGATCTGATTTTAATCAGATTGGATGTAGTCTAACTAAAATTTATTCTATACCTAGTTATTAGTCCCCTACTGGTGAAACCAGAGGGGACTATAGGTTTCCTCTGAGTCTGTCCATCCATCTGTCTAGCTGTCTGTCCATCTGTCTGTCTGTCTGTCAGTCTGTCCCACTTGGTTTTCCGCACTTTTTTCCTAAACACTTGCAGATATTGAGCTGATTTTTTGTATGCGAGTGTTAAGAATTAAAAATGTCATAATTCCGTCACAAATCAATGAAGCGGAACGAAATGCCAACTTGATCTATAATAACTAATCAAGGTGAAGTCACATACCAAAAAATCAGCTAAATATCTGAAAGCATTTAGAAGAAAATTGCGGAAACCCTTAAAAATTGAAAAGGGTATAATTCCTTCAAAAATCAATGAAGTTGAACAAAACGCAAACTTGAAACTTGATCTGTAACTCATCAAGATACACTCATATACCAAAAATCAGCTCAATATCTGCAAGCGTTTAGGAAAAAAAGTGGGGAAAACCAAGTGGGACAGAGGGACAGACAGACAGACGGATGGACAGACCGGTAGGGGACTAATAAAACAAATTATATACCATCACAAAGCATGAAAGAAACTTTCTGTATTCCAGTGGCCGACTCTCAGCTTTTTAGCTCACCTGAGCCGAAAGCTCAAGTGAGCTTTTCTGATCACCTGTTGTCCGTCCATCTATCTGTCTGTCCGTCCATCCGTCTGTAAACTTTTCACATTTTCAACTTCTTCACAAGAACCTTAAGCCAATTTTAACCAAACTTGGTACAAAGTATCCTTGGGTGAAGGGGAGTTTAAATTGTTAAAAAAAGGGCCAAGTCCCCTTACAAGGGGAGATAATCAATAAAAGACAAAAATAGGGTAGGGTCATTAAAAAATCTTCTACTCAAGAACCAGTGGGCCAGAAAAGCTGAAACTTTTATGGAGGCATCATGGGATAGTGTAGATTCTAAATTGTAAAAATGATGACCCCCGGGGGTAGGGCGGGGCCACAATAGGGAATCCAAGTTTTACATTGAAATATGTAGGAAAAAATCTTTAAAAATCTTCTTCTCAAGAACCACTGGGCTACAAAAGCTGAAACTTATGTGGAAGCATCCTTGGGTAGCGTAGATTCTAAATTGTTCAAATCATGACCCCCGGGGGTAGGGCGGGGCCACAATAGGGAATCCAATTTTTACATTGAAATATATAGGAAAAATCTTCTTCTCAAGAGCCACTGGGCCAGAAAAGCTGAAACTTAAATGGAAGCATCATGGGATAGTGTAGATTCTAAATTGTTCAAATCATGACCCCGGGGGTAGGGCGGGGCCACAATAAGTAATCCAAGTTTTACATTGAAATATATCAGAAAATCTTTAAAAGTCTTCTTCTCAAGAACCACTGGGCCAGAAAAGCTGAAACTAATATGGAAGCATCATGGGATAGTGTAGATTCTAAAATATACAAATCATGACCCCCAGGGGGTAGGGCAGGGCCACAATAGGTAATCCAAGTTTTACATTGAAATATCTAGAAAAAAAATCTTTAAAAATCTTCTTCTGAAGAACCACTTGGCCAGAAAAGCTGAAACTTATGTGGAAGCATCATGGGATAGTGTAGATTCTAAATTGTTAAAATCATGACCCCTGGGGGTAGGCTGGGGCCACAATAGGGGGTCACATTTGCACATGGGATTATTTGAAAAAAAATCTTTTTCTTGAGCGACACTGGGCCAAAAGTGATGAAATTTCTCTGAAAGCTTTCCAACAAAGTGCTGATTTTAAATTCTAAATTGTACAAAGACACCCCCCCCCCCCCATGAGATAAGGTGTGGCCACATTAGGGTATCGAGATCATTATAAATAATACATATGAAAATAACAGTATCAAAATCCTTCTCAGATGAGTAAAAGAGCATTAGAGCATTTGATCCCATAGTAAATTGGAGTGTTGTATTTTAGTTTAATGTGGTGTATTTTAACCCACTGGAGCCGAAGGCTCAAGTGAGCTTTTCTGATCACATTTTGTCCGGCGTCCATCTGTCTGTCCGTCTGTCTGTAAACTTTTCACATTTTCGACTTCTTCTAAAGAACCACTGTCCCAATTTAAACCAAACTTGCCTCAAAGTATCCTTGGTTGAAGGGGATTCAAGTTTGTTCATATGAAGAGCCATGCCCTCTTCCAAGGGGAGATAATTACAAATTAGTGAAAAATTAATAGCATCTTTTAAAAATCTTCTCAAGAACCACTAGTCCAGGAAATATGAAACTCATGTGGAATCATCCTCAGGTAGTGTAGAATCAAGTTTGTTCAAATGATGACCCACGGGGGTAGGGTGGGGTCACAATGGGTGATCAAAGTTTTACATAGGAATATATAGGAAAAAATCTTTAAAAATCTTCCTCTCAAGAACAGCTAAGCCATGATTGGTCATATTAATATGGAAGCATCCTCAGGTAGTGTAGATTCAAATTTGTTAAAATCATGACCCCGGGAAGTAGGGTGGGACCACAATGGATGATCAAAGTTTTAAATAGGAATATATAGGAAAAAATCTTTAGAAATCTTCCTCTCAAGAACAGCAAAGCCATGATTGGTCATATTAATATGGAAGCATCCTCAGGTAGTGTAGATTCAAGTTTGTTCAAATGATGACCCAAGGGGTTAGGGTGGGGTCACACTGGGTGATCAAAGTTTTACAAAGGAATATATAGGAAAAAATCTTTAAAAATCTTCTTCTAAGGATGGCAAAGTCATGATTGGTCATATTGATGTGGAAGCATCCTCAGGTAGTGTTTATTCAAGTTTGTTCAAATGATGACCCCCAAGGGTAGGGTGGGGGTCAAAATTGGTGATCAAACTTTTACATAGAAATATATAGGAAAAAATCTTTAAAAATCTTCTTCTCAAGAATGGCAAAGCCATGATTGGTCATATCAATATGGATCATCCTCAGATAGTGTAGATTCAACTTTTTTCGAATCATGACCCCCCAGGATTAGGGTTGGGCTACAATGGGGGATCAAAGTTTTACATAGGAATATATAGGAAAAAATCTTTTCAAGAACAGAAAAGCCATGTTTAGTCATATGGAAGCATCCTCAGGTAGAGTAGATTCAAGTTTGTTCCAATGATGAACCCCCTTGGGAGGGGGTGGGGGGGCTGGAGGGGCCACAATGGGGGATCAAATTTTGAACAACAGAATATATAGGAAAAAATCTCTAAAATTCATCTGCTCAAGAACAGCAAAGCCATTTGTTATATTGATATGAAAGCATCCTCAGGTAGTTTAAATTTCAAGCCCCCCCCCCCCCCCTTTTAAATGTTCAATACTGAACTGATTTGTTCTTTTTCCTAGCCAATGTGCTCAGGTGAGCGATGTGGCCCATGGGCCTCTTGTTTTCTTTATGCCAAAACACCACTGAGCTCAAAACAGAGTTTGTGTAGTCAGGACCCCCTTTTTTTAGCTCACCTGAGCTGAAAGCTCAAGTGAGCGTTGTGGCCCATGGGCCTCTTGTTTAAGAAGCTAACCTTTTTTTAGGTCACCTGAGTCACTCTTGCTATCTGTTTTCGCCCGTCATCGTCCGTCCGTCATTTGTTAACATTTGAACATTTTCAGCTTCTTATCTGAAACTGCTGAAACATATTTCAACCAATTTTAGCATATGGCATCTATGTATGAAGGGGAACAAAAATTGTGAATTTCATGGTCCCTGCCCCCCTGGGGCCTGAGAGGTGGGGCTAAAACCACCAAAATTAATGTAATCTTAAAAAATCTTCTTCTTTACTCCTGGACATCAAGCAGTCAAACTGTTGACATGATTGTAATAAGCATTGAGCCCTCTACCAAAATTATGAAATTCATGGCCCCAGGGTCAGGGGTTCTGGTGCTATGGTTGGGCTATATAGATCATATAGTGAAAGTGCGTTATTTCTTTGAAAATCTTCTTCTCTTCTCCAGGGTATTATTTAAACAAACTAAGTGCATGGTTATGACAAGCAATGATGCCTTTTCTAAAATGAGAATTTCATGACCCCTGGGTCAGGGGTTCTGGTGTTAGGGTGGGGCTCTATTGATTATAAAGTGAAAATGCATTAATGTAATGCATAAAATCTTCTCCTCTGCTCCAGGGTATTATTTAAAGAAACTAAGTGCATGATTATAATAAACAATGATTCCTTTTCTAAAATTGTGAATTTCATGGCCCCTGGGTCAGGGGTTCTGGTGTTAGGGCGGGGCTCTATTGATTATATAGTGTAAATGCATTAATTCTTTGAAAAGCTTCTTCTCTGCTCCTGGGTATTATTTAAACAAACTAAGTAAATGGTTATGATGCCCAAGGATGCCTTCTCCAAGATTGTGAAATTCATGGCCCCTGTTCAGGGGTTCTGGTGTTAGTGCGGGGCTCTATTGATTATGTAGTGAAATGCATTAATTCTTTGAAAATCTTCCCCTCTGCTCCTAAGTATTATTTAAACAAACTAACTGCATGGTTATGATGCCCAAGGATGCCTTTTACAGAATTGTGAATTTCATGGCCCCTCGTCTGGGGTTCTGGTGTTAATGCGGGGCTGTATTGATTATATAGTGAAAATGCATTAATTGTCTGAAAATCTTCCCCTCTGCTCCTAAGTATTATTTAAACAAACTAATTGCATGGTTATGATGCAAATGGATGCCTTTTTCAGAATTGTGAATTTCATGGTCCCTGGTCTCGAGTTCTGGTGTTAGGGTGGGGCTCTATTGATTATATAGTGAAAATGCATTAATTCTTTGAAAAGCTTCTTCTCTGCTCCTGGGTATTATTTAAAACAAACTAAGGGGGTGATTATGATAAGCAATGATGCCTTTCTAAAAATTGTGAAATTCATGGCCCCAGGGTAAGGGGGAGGGGCTCTATTGATTATATAGTGAAAAAGCATAATTTCTTTGAGAATATAGTGAAAATGCATTATTTCTGCTAAATAACCCTGTCTGTCCCTTAGTGTTGAGCAGGTAAACAAAGTGCATAGTTATGATAAACAATTGTGCTTCTTACAATTTTTTTTTAAACTTGTGGTCCCAGGTTTTGGTGTTTCTTGGTGGGGGGGATATATTGATGATAAAGTGAAAATGTGTTAATTCTTTGAGAATCTTCAACTAAGTGCATAGTTATGAGGATGAGAGTTCCTCTACCAAATGTGTGATTTTTCATGACCCTGGGACATGGGTTTTAGTGTTAGGGTAGGGCTGTGTTGAATCTGTAGTGAAAATGCATTAGTTCTTTGAAAATCTCCTCTGCTCTAGGCAAATCGAAGGCAAACAGAATAAAAGTTTTAATAAGCAAGGATATTTTTACCAGATTTTTGAATATCAGAACCATTTGGTCAAGTGTTCTGATCCTGGCCAGGGCTCTATTAATTTGTATTCTACTGAGAGAAGTTATTCCCCTTTGCCATTCACTTTTGATAATTAATCACTATAAATAATGAAATAATGTATTTGAAAGTCAATAGACTAAAAGAATTATGCAAAAAATGATATTGTATAATACAAAAAGTACTTTCGTAGTTTTAATGATCAAGTAGACTTGTAAATAATAAATATATCAAAATGAGACAAAAATAACGTATCTCATTAAATGTTCTTCAAAGACAAAGAGAGGCCAATGTGAGAAGTCACAATATGGGATTAAAAGTGGTACAGAAGAACTAATAGTTTGTTCATTGTCTGCATCGCGATAGTAATAAATGGGGGATAGATTAGAATTTAATTTATTAGTTGTTACTGAATACTAGACTTATTATTTCATTGATCCTGATCATCCTATTTCTCTTGCTTTTGGACAACAAAGCTTCATCTATCAGTTTATTTTATACTTTATGGATCCTCTAAATTGTTGTATTATACTCAGGTGACCGTTAAGGCCCTTGGGCCTCTTTTTTTTATAAGAGTGGGTTATTACTCCATTTTTTTTTTTTGTGAACAGTAAATTATTTAAAATGTAGGATAAAACTAGAGGTACTGTGAGCACTGAGCTCACTAAATGATACCTCCCGCCTCCCATATGGTTATAATGGCAAAGTCCATGATTTGCCCTTGGAGACCCGAAATAAGTGTCAGATCAAAAAGTAAAATAGGAGGTCACAATGGCACTATGTAACAAAGATTCTGTTAAAGTCTCATTAAATTTCATTCAGTGGTATAAGAGGAGTTGCGGATAAGAGATAGGTACCCCACAGCGTAACAGACGGATGGACGGACGGATGGAAGGACAGACACCCCGTTCAGTATATACCCTCCCACTTTTCAAGCGGGGGGTATAATGATAGATATTGAAATAGGTACATTCCAGTGTGAATTTTGATTAAAAATCACTCAACAATGACTTTGATGTGCTGGACGTCAGCATGAGTAATTTGCCCTTGAGCTTTGGGTTGAAAGCAATGTAGCTGAAATTTTGGATAAGTTGTACCAGTTTTGCAATCTCCAGTGATTTTTTTTTTTAATTTCTGGTGTGAATTTGAACAGATTTTACCCTATAAGACACCTTAGTCAAATTCTTAGGGGTCTGGTTATTGCCTTACCAATGCAAAGATAACATCAGAATGAAATTGTGTGAAATGTGTCCCAATCCACTGCATGGCTTCTAGAACAAAGACTCGTGTTAACAGGAAGCATCAAAGACTGTCTAAGAAGCAGATGTCTTCAGGGGGCAATGGGACAGAGAGATATGTTAATCCACAAATTAAACAGGTTCCAAACTGCAAGTGAGAGAGCTTGTAACATTCCTGGATACACAATGCCAGAATTAGGGGGTTTTTTTGTTTGTTTGTTTGTTGTTTAACGTCCCTCTCGAGAATTTTTCACTCATATGGAGACGCCACCACTTGCCGGTGGAGAGCTGCAAATTTTGACCTATGCTTGGCACTCAGGGCTATTGAGCAGTGAGAGATCTTTTTTGTGCCAGCACCTACTGCGACACGGAACCTCGGTTTATATGGTCTTATCTGAAGGACCAGTCTCCACCTCCCACAGTAGGATTTGATCCCGCGGCGAAAGGATCAACTCCTTTCTCCGTGTCTCTAGAAAAGATGCTCTACCATGTGGGCGACAGCCAGAATTAGAGAAAAAATGGTACGCAATAGTCTCATAGAGGCATGCGTCAAAGCACACTGGCCATTCTTTACAAAGATCTTCCACATGAAAGGAACACACTTTGCTTGGGTATGCTGAGATTTGCATGTGACCAACAGTGTACAGACACACAGTGGTCACCATTTAGTCCCGAATTATGGGACAAATCCATCAACAAATTAGACTCATACATTCCATTTCAATGCCACCAAGGAGCTAAGGATTGAAATCTCATTCCTATTCAAAGAATCAACCATTTGATCAATTTTATGCTCAAAGTGATACCAGCTGTTATAAATGCAGAATGAAGGTTATTGACTTTGGAAATTTTAAATTTTAAAGTTCTGACCTCTTCTCCCTTTAGTCAACAATTGTGGTGCTTGAATGTCATCTGATTCAATATTATGCCTTGATTAATATCAAATTATGAATGAAATAATATGTAAAATTGAATTTGGCTATCATCGTGTCGCAAAGTATTAAATGCTTACCTTTTTATATTTAGGTATGCATTTCTTTTAAAATTTCCTTTCAGTATATGATAATATCTACACAATAGGAATTAACACTAATTATACAGAATGAAAGGCACTGCCAGTGTCCAAAATTCAGCAGCAGAAAATACAAGGTCAAGTGCTTTTGTTGGATCCTAGATACATGTACACATAATATTTTCATTTTGACAGTGATGTACATATTTATGTTTCCCATACGAAGTTTGAGAACATACTTTTTGAGATTGAATACTGTTTGTTAGCTCTTCTGAGCCAAAGGAATGCTATGGCCATTAGTGCTGTGTGTGTAAACTTTTTAGAATATAGGCAATAACTCAAGAACCCCTTGTCCAATTTTTGTCAAATTTGTCACAGAGTATCCTTGGCCCAAGGGCTCTCATTTATACTAAAAACAGGGATGGGACCCTGAAACAAGGGGAGATAATTAGGAAAATAAAAACAAAAGTACTGGTTGCTAAAAAATCTTCTTCTCAAGAACCAATGAGCAGATTATTGCCAAACTTACATAAAAGGATGAGAATATGTTGTAGATTAAAAAATTGTTCAAGGCGTCACCCTAGGGCAATGGGTGTGGTCTCAAAGTCACTTCAAAGTTGACCAAAAATTACATTTTATTAAAACTTTGATATTTTGCTTACTATAGGGTCTAGGATCATCAAATCTTATCAGTTGATGCATCTTTGGACCTTATATCATATTGACTCAAAAGTAGGTCATGGTGACCTACTTTTTAAATTTTGCAGGTATTCATTTTCATTTTAATTTTGATGCATAACTTGGATACTTTGAAGCCTATGATCTTTAAAACTTGTCAGTTTATGCATCATGGGACCTTGAAGTGTGTCAATGAAAAAGTAGGTAACTGTGACCTACTCTCTGAATTTAATGGCTTATCATTTTCTAAACATTAAAGGTCATTATTTTAGATACTAAGAGGTTTAGAATCATCAAACCTTGTAAATTGATGCACCTAGGGGTCTTAAAACAGATTTATTAAAAAGTGGGTCACAATGACCTTTTTTGGAATTTTACAGGTATTCATTCCAGATTGTTTTAGAGGCATATTTTGGACACTTTGAAGCATAGGATCATCAAAATTTGTCAAGTTGATGCATCTTGAGTTCTCAGAGTGTGTCAACCAAAAAGTAGGTCACCTTGACCTACTTTTGCAATTTTATGGCTTAATTTAAATATTTCAGATATTAATTGGCTTAAAATCATCAAACTTTGTCTGTTAATGCATCTTGAGTCCTTGGAGTATATCGACCAAAAAGTAGGTCAATGTGACCTACTTTTGTAATTTCATGGCTTAATTTGAATATTTCAGATACTAATTAATTTTGTTGATGCATTTTGAGTCCTCAAAGTGTGTCAACCAAAAAGTAGCACTACTTTGGGAATTTTATTGCTATTTCAGATAATAATTGGCTTAGACTCATCAAATTTTGTCAGTTGATGCATCTTGAGTCCTTGGAGTTTATCAAGCAAAAAGTAGGTCACTATGACCTACTTTTGCAGCTTCATGGCTTAATTTGAATATTTCAGATACTAATTGGCTTTGAATTATCAAACTTTGTCAGTTGTTGCCATGCTAACCTACTTTTGGAATTTCAAGGCTTTATCCTTATATATAGGTTACCAAGAGGCTTAAAACAGATGAGGTTATAGGTTGTACAATTTTCAGAATAGTGATTCTAGGTCCTTGGGCCTCTTGTTAAGTATCCACATCTGATTTACACCACTTCTCCAATATACTCTTATATAGTACTCCTGAAGTTACAGTAAATATTTTAGTGAGGAGTAAAGAAAGAGGCTTGATAGAACATTTATTGGAACCCACTGTGTAAGGATTTTTATGAAGTTTAGGAATCCAGTAAAGGTATGTTAATTCAAATTAATTTTGATTGTTGGGAATATTAAAAATATCTAAAACAGACATATGATTTTGAAGAATTTCCTCCTTAGAAAGGGAGCTATGGGTTTGATTGGCTGAAACTTAAAATTGCTATTACCTCTTTAGTTTTCAACAAAACAGAATGAAATTTAGAATATACTGTACATCAATATATTTGATTTGACACCTTACTTTCATGAGATAGCTAATTGGTATTTATAAGTGAGACAAAATTTCCATAGTTGCGCGAAAGTAAAGTTCTCGTGAATGAAAAGTGTTTTACAGTAGATAAGTATAAAGGGTTCCTACATTATGCTACTATCAAAATTGAATGCAAGGACATGCATGCATGTGTGCTGAAATCTGATTGGCTAATACTTTATAGGTTGTATCTCTCTTACTAATGAATATTTAAGCATTGAATCATTATTTTTTGAAAGATATAGTCTCATAACTGCAATGGGGTCTGCAAATAAATTGAGTAACATGCATTATGAAAATTTGTTTGCACACACCGTTGCAGTTATGAGACTTATACATCTTTCAAAAAATAATGATTCAGTGCTTATTTTTACATTTTTTAACTCCTTGCTTCGACTGCAAATGTGATTTATATTTCAAAATCCCTGTATTATCCTTCAGTTAAGTTATAATTAATGGAAGAGCCGTTGCAACAGCTTCTATTCAATGTGAGTGTGAATTTTGATTTTCGCTTATGACGTTGCACTTCCACAGTGTTCAACGTTTGTGAAGTCAAAATAAAACGCATATTTTAACCTTTTCACCCCTGTCCGTGTTATGGTGTTTTGAGTGCTGTAGCTTTCCTCACACTTTATAAGCAAAATGCATGTTGAATGTAAATATATTTCTTTGAAATTTAAGACACTGGCATATGTTATAAAGCACTGTAAGAATATATGTGAGAAATCTAGAAAATATGCACAAGCATGAAATCTGATTGGATAAGGTTGGTAGTACTTTCAAAGCTCTTAAATGTTAACAAAAGAGGATGAAATTCATAGTACAAGGGGTGATCAAAAAGTTCGTGAACGAATTGAATTACTTCCTTAAAAGAAATAAAATGAAGTTTCAGTGTTCATTATTTTTTATAGTAGTCCTCTCTGATTTTAATGCACATCTGTATTTGTTCTGCCCATGTGCAAATCAAGTGATCCAGGTGGTCACGTGACATGCTTCGTAGCGTTCTGTTCACCAAAGCTAAAAGATTTTTCCAAGTCTTCTATTTCTTACCATGCAAGTTATTTTTTATAACAAGAACAGTCCATCTCTCAGAAATAGCCAGATCCTGGCAATAGGATGGGTGGATAAGGATATCCCTTCCCAGAATTAGCATGGTGACCATCACAACCCGAGTCCTCTGTCTCAGGAGTGCCGTTTATCCAATGTGAATAAAGTATGGGTGCCTTTTTTTTTTTATTTCGTATATTTAAAGTTTAAAGTAATCGATATTTTAGGGATTTGATAATTATAGTATTGTTAAGATATTCAACATTTTTTCTAATTGTAACTTGGAGATCTTTCATAACAATAGCTCAGCTAAGGACACATCTTTTCCCAGGCATGCTTTCGCTTGGCACTAGAACAAACATCACTTTTAACCATCTCACTGCCTTCACTAAAACAATCAATCCAATTAATGATTAAACTTCTGGTAAGTCTTTTGTCTTCATAAACCTTGTACAAATTATCATATTCTACTGCGAAGGAATTTCCAACATATACATTAAACTTTACAACCGTTCGTTGTTCGAGCACAACTGAGTCAACCATTTTTTGTCACAAGTCACCTACATATTGACGATATTTTCACATTGTGACATCACAAACACGAAGCAAAACATTATATGACATCCGCTATTTATAGAACGAGTATGACTATTTGTGTGCCAAATTTCATTCTGATCTGAGTTGTGGTTCTGTAAATATAGAGATAGTTCAAACTTTTTGATCATCCATCGTATATATAAATAATACAAGTTCCTACATCATTAAGTCATCAGACATGAATAGTCGCCCATGTGGTGCAGTGGTTAGAGCATTCTCAGGTAGTGTAGATTCAAGTTTATTCAAATCTGTCCCAAAATGCAAAATGCAAAACATTATATGACATCCGCTATTTATAGAACGAGTATGACTATTTGTGTGCCAAATTTCATTCTGATCTGAGTTGTGGTTCTGTAAATATAGAGATAGTTCAAACTTTTTGATCATCCATCGTATATATAAATAATACAAGTTCCTACATCATTAAGTCATCAGACATGAATAGTCGCCCATGTGGTGCAGTGGTTAGAGCATTCTCAGGTAGTGTAGATTCAAGTTTATTCAAATCTGTCCCAAAATGCAAAATGCAAAACATTTTATGACATCCGCTATTTATAGAACGAGTATGACTATTTGTGTGCCAAATTTCATTCTGATCTGAGTTGTGGTTCTGTAAATATAGAGATAGTTCAAACTTTTTGATCACCCATCGTATATATAGATAATACAAGTTCCTACATCATTCAGTCATCAGACATGAATAGTCGCCCATGTGGTGCAGTGGTTAGAGCATTCTCAGGTAGTGTAGATTCAAGTTTATTCAAATCTGTCCCCCTGGGGGTAGGGTGGGGCCACAATAGATTATCAAACTTTTATATAGGAATATATAGGAAAAATCTTCTTCTCAAGAACAGCAAAGCCATGATTGGTTATTATCTATTATCTATTTGGAAGTATCCTCAGGTATTGTAGATTCAAGTTTGTTCAAATCATGACCCCCGGAGGTAGGGTGGGGCCACAATGGACGAGCAAAGCTATACATAGGAATGCATAGGAATTTTTTTTTAAATCTGATGAAGAAGAACAGCAAAGCCATGATTGGTCATATTTATGTGGAAGCATTTAACTCAGGTAGTGTAGATTCAGATTTGTTCAAATCATGACCCCCCGGAGGTAGAGTGGGACCACATTGCAAATTCAAACTGATAGGAAAAAAGCAACAGTCAAAGAAATATGTAAGCATCCTTAGTTAGTGTAGATTCAAGTTTGTTCAAATCATAACCCACCCACCCCTTCCCTTATTAGGGGTAGGTCAGGACCACTTAAGCTTTTCAATGCTGAACTGATTTTTGCTTTTTCCTGGCCATAGTGCTCAGGCGATCGATGTGGCCCATGGGCCTCGTTATTATGGCATTATATTAGATTTTGTACATAAATATGGTAATTTTCGTAATCATGTGCTTGCACATGTAATTAAATCTGATTTGCTTATGCTCACTGTGCTATATTTGCATTGTTATTTCAGCAAAAACTTTTGAAAATAAGTTGATAAAGTCTATAATACAAAGGTTTTGCTTAATTTGTTGAAGAGAAGTTATAATTATATAGAGAATTGAGCCCCAAAGGTAGTAGGGAGAGCGTTTGGGGAACATCTGTAATGGTCTCAGTTACACTTACAACTACCCATATCGAAAATGAATACAAAAATAATACAAGAAAAAAATACTAAAATAATACAAAAAAAGTATATTTTTAATGACCAAATTTGGAACCCTCTAAATCTTGGTTCCAATTTAGGTCAAAAATAATAGACTTTTTAAAAGCCAAACACAGAAAAATATATTTTTAATATACTTTATTTTTTCGAAATAATACAGAAATGATACACATGACCTGAAAAAACGTATTGTTTTTGTACTTTTGTATTATTTCTCTATTTTCCTCTCCAAAGTATAAAAATAATACAGTCCATAGAAAAGTATAGAAAAAAATACAGAATGTATTAATTTTGTATTAGCATATATTATTTTTGTATTTTTTCACCTTTAAGAATTAAAATACAAAAAAAATATAGAATATATTAATTTTGTATCACATATATTATTTTTGTATTTTTTCATCTGGATAAATTAAAAGTACAAAAAAGATATAAAATATGAAAATAATACAGTACACAAAAAAAGTATGAAAAAAATATAGAATGTATTAATTTTGTATTAATTTGTATTGTTTTTGTATTTTTATCAGCATGAAGGATTTTATTTCAAAAATATCAAAAAAGTACAAGAATGATAGACAAAAAATACATTTAAATGCTTAAAATAATACAAAACAGAGTTTTAAAAACTACAAAAATGATCATGGGCAAAAATTGTTATTTGAAGAAAAGGGGTTGGAGATTGAGGTTCTTAATAGCATCTATTGATTGTTATTCAAAAATCTTTTATTTATTTGAAATATTTGTTAAATAACAATTTTAGTAACTCAGTCAGATTACCTTCAATGTACAAATAGCTAATTAAAAAGTAATTAATGTGGCCAGGCTACTGATTCAGCTACCAATTGTAGTCTTTCTTTTTACATATAATCTGCTCTTCAATAGTCTTGATATTTTTCACAAGTTTAACTAATCCTGTTTTCTTTGTATTTTTACCACATGTTTCGATCTCTCTGCTTTGCTGTTTCTTTTGTATGGAAAAGGTAGAGGAGTGTTTACTTTGTTGCAGAAGTCCATCTTCAAATCACAAAACCTGTCATCTCATCTGACTTCATCACTGTGAAATATAGAACAGAATGATATAATGATAAAATTTAATGAACCATTACCTCAACAAAACACACATTTTCACATCCAAAATAATTCTATATAGATTTTGTTTAGCTCACACACCTGCAATACTTTCTTGAGAGGGATCTTCTTCCTCCATGACTAATCAGCTTTTCTTCAATGTTCTGCTGACTAAAATTAACAATAAATATAAATTGAAATTCCAAAAGATCCAGCGGAGTTCACCAAATTCCGTACAATTGTACCATTGAAATTACTTTTCTTTAATCTGGGGTGTCTTAGGGGACAACCATTTGATTTGACAATCTGGAGAAGAAAAAGGGGGGGGGGGGACTGATTTATAAAATATTTTTAAAAAAATATTTGTAATAAACAATCTGTCCTTGAAAATGTTGAAAGAGTAAACAAAATGTGTGCCCCAATGTTATTTAAATAAACTGCCCCCCCCCCCCCCCCGAACCCAACCTACCCCCCCCCCCCCCCCCCCCCGAAAAAAAATTGAGTTTATACAAATTACAGAATTGTTTTTGAAGGGAAAATAAATAATTCGTCTATGGTAAACTTGAAAAAATTGGAATGAAACAGAACTAGGAAGCCAAAGGCTTGAAAATTACCCCCATCTTCCACCCCTCTCTCCCCAATCAGAATTTATCACAAAAACCCTTGTTCCCCATATGGCCAATAACCGTACTATTTTATCTTTCTACAATACTACAAAATGGGTAAAAAAGGCATTCTTTGTTCCTCTATCTTTGTACTAAGTTATTATTTAAAAAACTGAAACTTTAATGTGCTAAAATATACATAATCTTACCGCAACTGTCGTTGTTTACACCAGAAAAGTCCAGATATGATGCCTAAAAAACGTCGGTCTCCTTATGTATTTGCTTTCCTTGGTTCATATATATGATCCTGTGTACCATTATTATGCTGCACTTCTGTTTTTCAATCCATTTTACTCGCGAGCAAATGAGAGTTTATTCAAAATCACCTCCAGCTTTCTCAACACGTCCCGGGAAGAATTTTCAAAATGGCGTGGGTGAAATATTGTTGACCAATCAGAGAACAGTACGGAAGAGTTTTAAAATCTGACCAATCATATTGTGTCACATATACGAAAATTACCGATGTTGAGATCGGAAGAGTTAGAGAAAACATATTTACATGGTTTTAAATATCTTGAATCAATTGAACAAACCTAAAATTATGTTAGAAAAAAACGATGTTCAATTTAATTATCAGAATCATTTTTTATTCCTTACGGAATTTACCGATAACGAAACATCGTTATTTCCGGTCATCATTTCCGCTGAGAGCAGCCATTTTTATATTCAAGTTGACCTGTGAAGTAGACCATAAAGTTCAAATATAATGATCAAAACGAGCGGTAGATACATAATATATAGCCTTTTTGATGGACAACTTAACTCATACATACGGTACCAGAGATTGAAATAATGTTTAACAACTATCCTTTACACCAATTTCACAACATTTTCTATATTATTTTATGATATTCTTTCGTAATAATTTCTTATTTAATTTTTTTCTTAAAGCGGATAATTAAATAGTTCTATTCCATGTAATTGTAATACATACTGAATTAAATATAATGTATACTACGTTGAGTTGTATAGTCAAGAAAACATCGTAGGTACTGTATTTAGTGGAACTCTTCATGTTGTTTGTTTTTGTTTTGGTTTTGGTTGGGATGTGTTTTCACGGGTAAATCATGTTATTTCTTTGAGTAGTATAACATGTACTCGTCTATTGTTAGCCTGCAGGTGGCCACCTGTGCTGTTGGCGATAGTTGTAAACACTCGGTTGTAAACACGCTGTAAAATTTTCAACACAAAAAGAAAGTCTGAAACTCTGAAACTTCAAAATTTACCGCGTGAATACAAGTATCATGTACAGCACAGGTGTCCCCTTAGACGTATCTATCTCTTTCCAAATGACAATTTCACACCTAGTAAAGACATGTTTTAAAAATGAAATTGTTTAGTTAACAAATTTAAACTACTGAAGTTTTCTGTTCTAAATAGCAATTAAATGTAAATAGTATAAAAGCAACCTTTATAGCAGTGGTCTTAATTAATAAAATCTGAGAAAAAATATTAATTCCAACAGACTTATTGCAAGAACTTCTGTAAATTTTCCTAAGTTCAAAGAAATACAAATTTCAGTAAAAGAAAACACTAAGTCCAAAATAAATATAAAAAAAATACATACTGACTGTATAGTATTTTTTGAAAAATTATTAAGTCCAAATTTAATACAAAAATAATACAGACTAACTGTATGTAATTTTCTGTAAAATTACTAAGTTCAATTTTAATACAAAAATAATACAGATTAACTGTATGTAATTTTCTGTAAAATTACTAAGTTCAATTTTAATACAGAAAAAAATACACTTGAAAAAAACTAAGTCCACAAAAATACAAAAATGATATACTGAAAATAATCTAAGTCCCAAAAAATACAAAAATAATACCCTGTAAAAAATCAAAGTCAGATTTTAATACAAAAATAATCTACCTATTTGTTGGTGATACAAAAATAATATATTTTTTCTGTATTAATTTTAAACAATACGAAAATGATTGTATTAAAAATATATTAAAAATATACTTTTATGTATTATTTTTTGATATGGGTAGTCAAATTTGTATGTAAATTTACCACAGAAATTTCAAGTAAACAGGCAAAGGCATATGGCTCTGCTAATCTGCCCAGATTCTTTACATTGGAATCTATAAAAAAGGCATAAGGTTACTCATGTGAGTGTGTGGCCCATGGGCCTCTTCTTATTTAATGAGAAAAGTCTTCTCCATGCAAAACAGTAGGGCCGTGTTGATCATATTGATATTGAAACAAACCAATGTGTGTAATCAGGTATAGTAAAATCTCTAAATCCATTGGTGCCACAATATGGGGTCAACATATTTACCTTGGAATAAAGATGGAAATTTAAAATAGAAAAATCTTCTGAAGAACAGCAGGCCAAAGTGACTTAGTTGAGCATTGTGGCCCATGGGCCTTTTGTAAGCTAGCCTGAACCAAAGGTTCTTCACATTGTGTGTTATTCAATAATTCAGTAATACAAATTCAGTAAAGTCATGAAACCTTGATGATGGGGTGAACTGTAATATATGATTATAATTTTTCAAATACTAAAAGAGGGGAAGCATATTTTTTATAACCTGAAGAAAAGCAAGTAAGCCTGGTGGCCTCTGGCTTATTTATGTTGAATTATTTTGATAACATTTAGTCTTAAAACATACATTTACTCATGTCTATAAAAATGAACATTTAAATGAAGGTTTTTTGCAGCTGAAATTTGTACATAAACATCTAAATGTTTTTAAAATATATAGCCACTTTTAAACAAACAAATGAGAATCGCCAGGATTTTTTTGGGGGGGGGGGGGGGGGGGTCATTTAGAGTCATTGGTTATCATTATATTATTGTGTGAATTATCATCTTTTTCAGTTATCCAGATTACACATTTATCAGTGACCCTGCTGCTACCTTATCTGCTGGGCTGAACAGACGCTACTCTGATGAATCCTTAAGGGGGGTAATTCTGGATATTCATTTCCTGTCGCTGTGTGACCATTTAGTTTGTACCTTTTCATCACAGGTGAGAATAACATGAAAGTTAGGGCAGTCAAACATCAGAATATCTTTCTTATAACATACAGCAAAATAATTACACAATTATAAGCTTAAGTTTAGATAAAGTTAATTTTTAACAATCATGACGGCTCATCAACAGTGATAAGAAACAGTGTTTTTTTTTTCCCTTATATAACTGGTACTAATAAATCGTACCATTCCCAATGCCAAAAAGTATTAATTTTTTTCCCAATTTTGAGACTAAAAATTCCCAGTCCAACTGTTTTAAGAACAAAGTGCGATGACCTAGAAATACTGTACAAGTTGACTCTCACTTCCTCCTTAATGAAAAGTAGACATCCCTTCGTAAAATGGCAAGACACATGTTGGAAATAGCCTATAGTTCCTTAAATTTTTGACAACGTAAGAACAAAGGACATTAATATGCAAAGCAATGATTGCTTGTTTATTCTTTATAATGTGCAATAATAGTTAATTAATTAAGAAATAAGGTATCATTTTTAAACAAGTATCAGGCTATAAATACGGGTTGATCACGAGATCAAATTCCATAAAGCCTGCGCCCGAAGTGCTTTATAGTAAATTTGATGATCGTACCAACCAGTATTTACATGTATATCCCGATAGATGTTTTAAAATGATACCTTATTACTTTAAATTATTTACATTTGTGACTTATTCATATTTTATATTTGCCTGATTATAATCTTTAACATGCGAAATGTTTTATTTTTTAAACTCAACGGAAGAGTTTGATCTATTGATTGCATGTCAACCCTTATGATGTCACTGGGAAATTACGTTGAACATTTATGACGGGAGGAACCTGTATTTTTAGGGATATAGATACACATTGCTTTCAATAGTGTTATATAAATGAAAACATTTGCAAATGTAAATATGTTAGAATAAAGGTAGAATAAATGTACTTTGTTCTTGTTACAGAAAATTCCCCTTTGATCTATCTTTGTCTATTTCGATGCTATTTTCCCATTTGAATCGGTACAGTACCCATTCCAATCGGTAGAAAAAAATCACTGAGAAAGTTAACTGAATTATGTGTTTTGCTCCTCTGAAGGCCTGAGAGTTTGAGGCCAAAGCCCTAAAAAGTTATCTCTAAAAAATCTACTCCTGGAAACATAGCAGCGGAATGGTATCATATTAAGGGGTATTATTTATCAAAATTATGTAATTCATTACTCTTCATTAAGTAGGGGTTCAGGCTGTATGGCATGGCTGCATGAAGATAAAAGATCATTAATATAATTATATGTGTATAACAATGAATTTACCTAATTTGTATCATTGCCGTAAAATTGGATACATTTCAGGTGTGTCGTGTGGCTTATGAGATGATGCAGACAATGCATGGTGATGCAACGAGTAATTTTAAATCTCTGGATGACATTTACTATTTTGGTGGACAGAATGGACACAGTGTAGAGGCTGTGGAAAGACATGTCAAACAAAATGACCAAGAAATAGATCTAGAACCAGGTGATATGGTAGGCATTGCCGGAAATCATTGGGATGGGTATTCTAAGGGTATGAACCACAGGACAGGGAAAACAGGTCTCTTCCCTTCATATAAAACCCGAGAAAAGTACACAATAGTGGATTTACCTAAATATCCAGAAGTGTCTGAAGATGGATGATAGAGAATGGAGTTATAGGCAGATTAATGTTTTATTTATATATTGGTTTTGTTCAGTGATTTGGATTGGATATTAGTGAATTTAATGTGTACATGATTTCCACTAATTTTGAAAACCAAGGGTCATTATGACCCTTTGAAGTTCTTTTTTGGGAGTCAAAAAGAATTTCTGAGGGTCAAAATATATTATGGTTATGCTTTCAGTTCTTATAGTAGATATGCTTCCTTACATCATGTTTAAAAAATGAATGTTAAATATTATTGAACTTATCACTTGTTTACACATTTTACCAATTCCGCAATTTGGATTTTTCGGAATACACATCAATCAAGAAGCAAAATCTGAAAGTTGTTTGAATGTTATGCAAAACTGTTCATCAATGAATTGAGCTTTGCTCACCTTTCTGTTAAAAACATCAGCCTTTCTGACAAAGCCAAACTGAAATAAATATGCTGATTTCAAAACTCAGACAGAAGTGATATTTTTTATTTGGACTTCCGGTTATGTTAAGAATAGGATAGATTCTTTGAAAATTTAAACAGATTCTTGACATTAAAATGTAATTCCAATCACTGCCAATTTATTCCCAGAAACTTTGATTAATATTAATGTAAGTTAATAAACTAGTGTCATCCAGGCAACAACCTTGAACTCAATTTTTTAAAAAATTTTCTGCATCATAATGACCCTTTAGGTGATGTTTTAGGGGGTAAAAAGTATTTTTTATGTGTAAAATATGCAGAAATTTGCATTAACGCAGAGCTCCAGATAAGGTGCGTATTTGCAGATATATGCATTGAATTTTTCAAAATACGCATTAAGAATTAAAACAGGGCGTACAATTACGCATTAGCAATCATAAATAAGCATTACACTACGAAAGTACTGCGTACAACAGATTGAATGATACAAGTACGATATAACTAATGTGAATTGAGGTTAGCTCAGTGTTCAAATTTTTATCAAAAGGAAATTTTGATGTATTCGGAATAACCTAGGCTGATTTCCAGATCGGGAGAATGATTTGATTATTAAATACGCATATGATTCCATGGTATGCAACATTTCTACATCTTTTTTCTTGATTTTAATTTGGTGAATTTCAGTGGTATATTAGTAGCTAATTAGCCAATGCAACTTCTTAGGTCTTTCTGGCAGGGCTCAAATAAACACCTTAAAATGTATTAACATCACTGGATGTTAAAATTTTGTAAAAAATTGAGTTGCTTCCCTTCATTTGAAGTATTGGCTAGATAGAGTATATGATCTCTTCTGTAGTATTTAATAGGTTGTATCATTGAATTTAATGAAGTTTAGCTTCACACTATACAGATAAGAAAATTTCAATGTTTAGAAAAGGGAGGTTGTCATGGATGCCTTTGTAATACATATGAGGTGGTTTTTCGGTTTGTCAGAAAGGCAAGAGAGTTTTTGATTGGCAAATTTGAATAAAATTTCATGAAAGGAAACCTTTGCATATTTTCAAATTGAAAAAATTTCTGTGAATCCTGTTGACTAAATAACGTTACTGTTAAAAAAAAAACGTTCGGGGCATTCAAAATTACTAAAAAATGAAATGGTATGAAAAAATGGGATACTTCTTTGGTGCTGATATCATATCAAGAATATGCAGACTTTTCTTCTCTGACATGGAAAAAACATTTTTTGGTTCACCTGTATTTTTGTCTGATAACATTCCAATACATGTATTGCATTTTAAAAGCTATTCTTTAGTTTAAAGTAAAGATTCTTCTAGCTATCTTTACTTCAAGTTCTGCATTTTTTTATGCCTTGAGTTTGAAGATTGGTACATATTGTTTTTGTACTGTCTGAAACTCTAACATTTTTTCATAATTTTTAATTTTCCTTGTAACCTTTGAACCTTACAAGTTAGAGACTCTTTGACAAAACTGTAATACTGGAGAGTTTAACCATGACCTTGACATTTTGGCAGTCTGAAGGTCTCTGGCAGAAAAAAAGTGTATAATTCATGTCTGATCCTTTTCTCTTCAATGGAGAAATATTGTGGCATGATACATGACAAAAAATTTGATTTATTTTAAGCAAGTTAGGGTCTCTTTAGGAAAAAGTTTCTGGTTTTTAGCTCTTCTGAGCCGATGGCTCAAAGCCATTTGTGCGGTGTGCGTAAACTTTTTAGAATATGGGCCATAACTGAAGAACCCCTGGGCCAATTATTGTCAAATTTGTCACAGGGTATCCTTGGCCCAAGGGCTCTCGTTTATACTAAAACTAGGGTTGTGACCCTTAAACAAGAGGAAATAATTAGGAAAATAGAAACAAAAGTACTGGTTGTTAAAAAATCTTCTTCTCAAGAACCACTGGGCAGATTATCACCAAACTTACGCAAAAGAATGAGGATATGTTGTAGATTAAAATTTGCACAGGGATTTACCCTGGGGCAAAGGGCGTGGCCTCAAGGTCACTTCAAATTTGACCAAAAATTACATTTTATTAAAATGTTGATATTTTGCTTACTTTAAGGTCTAGGATCATTAAATCTTGTCAGTTGATGTATCTAAGGACCTCATATCATGTTGTCACAAAAGTAGGTCACAGTGACCTACCTTTTGAACTTTGCAGGCATTTGATTAAAAAGCATTTTAGAGGCATAATTTGGACATTTTAAGGCCTATAATCATAAAACTTTGTAAGTTAATGCGTCTTGGGTCCTCAAAAAATGTCAACTGAAAAGTAGGTCACCGTGTCCTACTTTTCAATTTATATGACTATAATTTTACTTTGTCAGTTGATGCATCTTTGGTCTTCTGAGTAGGTCGACTGAAAAGAAGGTCACTGTGACCTACTTTTGAAAATTTATGGCTTTAATAAAATATTTCGGGTACTAATTGGCTTAGAATCATCAAACTTTGTCAAATTTGTCAAGTTGATGCATCTTGGGTCCTTGGAGTATGACAACTGAAAAGTAGGTTAATTACCATGACCTACCTTTGAAATTTTATGGCTGTATTTAATATTTTCGGGTACTATTTGGCTTAGAATCATCAAAATTTGTCAGTTGATGCATCTTGGGTCCTCGGAGTAGGTCGACTGAAAAGTAGGTCACTGTGACCTACTTTTCAATTTATATGACTATAATTAAATATTTCGGGTACTAATTGGCTTAGAATCATCAAACTATGTCAGTTGATGCAACTTGGGTCCTCGGAGTAAGTCAACCGAAAAGTAGGTCACTGTCACCTACTTTTGAAAATTTAGGGCTTTAATTAAAAATTTCAGGAACTAATTGGCTTAGAATCATCAAACTTTGTCAATTGATGCATCTTGGGTCCGCAGAGTTAGTCGACTGAAAAGGAGGTCAATGTGACCTATTTTTGAAATTTTATGGCTTTATTTAAATATATCAGATACATTGGCTTAGAATCATCAAACTTTGTCAGTTGATGCATCTTGGGTCCTCAAAGTATGTCATCTGAAAAGTAGGTCACTGATACCTACTTTTGAAATTTTATGGTTATAATTTTAAAAATATTTAAGGTATTAATTAGCTTAGAATCATCAAACTTAGTTGATGCATCTTGGGTGCTCAGAGAATGACAAGTGATAAGTAGGTCACCATGACCAACTCTCAGGTACTAATTGGCCTAGAATCATCTTGGGTTCTCAGAGTGTTTCATCTAAAATGTAGGTCATGATGACCTACCTCTGGAATTTCAAGGGTGTATCTAAATATACAGGATACTTAGAGGCTTCAAATAGAAGTGTTAGGCTGTACAGTTTATCAGAAGAGCGATTCAAGGCCCTTGGGCCTCTTGTTACTATATACAAAGATTACTTATGACTTGAGGGTGTGTTATGATATCAACTCGGGATAATTTTTTTCAAGTTCTAGGTTACTTGCAGCATAAGATTTTATTTCTGTTTAGTTCACAACTCTTTAAAGGAAAAATATAGGAAAATATAAAGTTGATACACAATGTTTAAAAATATTAGAAGTTGATTCACAAAGTTTACCTATGACCAGAGGGTGTGATATAATCTTGAACCAAAGTCAGTTTGGCAAGTTCAAGGTCAATTTTAGAAGAATGTATAATTTCTGTCCTGGCTTATCTTAAAAATGGAGAAACATTGGAAGCTGTTTCTTGGCACAAAGATTTTTCTTCAGCTGAGGTTGTGTTAAGACCTTGACCTAAGGTTATTTAGACAAAATCAATGGCAGAAGAATCATCAAACTATGTATGTCATTAGAACTGGCCAGTCTTTGGACATTTGTGTGTACATGTTTCAAATAAATCTTGTTGATCTTTTTAGGTGACCTCGGTCATTCAGATGACCTAATGCTATCTGTTTTTGTCTTTCATTGTTTTTTGACAGTCTTTCATCAGTCATAAACTTTTGAAATTTTCAGCTTCCTCTCTGAAACCATGTAACCAATTTCAACCATAAACATCCATGGGCAAAGAGGAACAAAAAAATTTGAATTTCATGCCCCCCCCCCTTTTGGGGACCATGGGGGTGAGTGCAGTCTTTAAAAGTCTTCTTTACTCATGGACATCAAGCAGTCAAATTGTTGGCATGATTTTCATTAGCACTGAGTCCTCTACCAAAATTTTGAAATTCATGGTGACAGGGTCAGGGGTTCTGGTGTAGGTTTAGGGCATTATTAATCATAATATTGAAAATGCATAATTTTTTGAAAAAAAAATCATCTTCTCTCCTTTTGTATAGCAGACAAACTAAGTGCATGGTTATTATGGACAAGGGTGTCTCTTTCAAAATTTTGAATTCATGGCCTCTTGGTCAGGGGTTCTGGTGTTAGGATAGGTCTCTGTTGATTCTGTTTTGAAAATGCATTAATTCCTTGAAAAGCTTCTTTTCCTGGTATCTAGGAGGCAAACACAGCACAAAGTTGTAATGAGCAAAAGAGTTTTTACAGATTTGTTAAAGTCCTGACCATGGTGGTCAAGGGTTTTGGTGCTTGACAGGGTTCTATTGATTAGGTAGCAAAATTTGTACTACATTTTAAGGTATGTCACTCATGAGATGAGTTATATCAAGGATTTTTTGAGAAGTATATATTTAGGTAACTATATATATATATATTGCATGACTCAAAATTTCAAAGAAAATAGGGTGTCAGTGTGCATCTAACTGGCTATGGTACAATTAATTTGATCTTTTGCAACTTTAAGGTTAATTACTTTCACCTTTATCGTATTTTACCAAATGTAATCATGGCAGTAAATAGATTCTTATTTTATGAAAATACAGTACAAGCAACGCGGATCCCGTATTTCCCGCGCCCCGTCGCGGTATAAACACAACGCGGGATTTGGCCAGGTGAGACAGGTAAACCGCGTTCCCTCCGCGGGAAATTCATCACCTACCTGTCCCCGCCGCGGTTAAATCATCGATCAATTTGTATCGTAAACAAATGCGAGTTATCTCCCCGAACAGGAATTTTGCGAAATTCCCTCTTTAAAAAAAAAGACTTAAGATCCGCAGTGTATGTATATTTATGAAAGTATTTTTTTTTTTATTTTGCAGCAGTGAGATGAAAATAGTGAACATACTCAAAAAAAAAAAAAAAAAAAAGCAGAAGATTCTTCAAACGTTTGGTTTTTTTTAAAAATTATTATCTATATTTTAATTATATACATGTATCAATACTTAAACGACATCTTTTTTTTAAAATAGTATCAAGAAAACTATATATAAGCTGTGTCATTTGATTGATTGATTGATTGTATATTGTTTTACGTCCCATTCGAGAATTTTTCACTCATATAGAGACGTCACCATATACCGGTGAAGGGCTTCAAATTTTGACCTTTACTCGGCACTCAGGGCCATTGAGCAGTGAGGGATCTTTATCGTGCCAACGCCTGCCGTGACACGGGGCCTCGGTTTTTAAGGTCTCATCCGAAAGACCCACAACTTTCACTTCAAAGTGCCGAGCGCATGGCGAAGGAACAGTTGCTACCTATTTTTTATCGACTTAGGTCTGTCGCGGCCGAGATTCGAACTCACGACCTCCCGATCACGAAGCGAGCGCTCTACCGACTGAGCTACCGTGAACGGTCTGTGTCATTTGAGAATTTAACATGATAAACAATGTCGGAAATATAAGACATTAGTTCTAAAAACTCTTTTCAAATTACCTGTATATGCGAACTGCAATAATGTTACAAATAGTCAGTGTGAGTTCCGATTAACAGTTTTCAGCATTCTTATGAGGAAAAAATACATCTGTATGCTGTTTATGTTTTTGTATTTTTACCAAATTTTATAAGTCATTTAATTAATTTCACTTTATTGTATTAATGTGCAAGCATTTCTCAGAAATTGTCGAATGACCGGAAAGCTCCAATATTCGATGGTGAGAGTTTGCAGTGAGCTGGTGAGTGGGCGCGTGAACGTTATACAAGATATCAATGAAATATAACATAATTTTTCTTTTCCTAGATATTTACTTCTTTGGTAAACAGTGTTTTGTTTTTAATGTAATTATTTCTCCAATTACAGAAGATAGGATGTGCATGGTGATGAACTCCACAATACAATTAAAATGAAGGGGGGGGGGGGGGGGGATAACTAAATATAAGACGAAAACTTATTGTTCTCAATAATACACAGCAAAAAAATCAAATGCCAAGTTTACTTGAATATATTCTGTTTCTTTGTGTATTAAGTATTAGTCGCAATCATTTCCTGTGTATAGGGATTAGCAGACCAAGAGCAGGAAACGGCATGCCCTGAGGGTTTCACACCTGTCCTAGAGTACCTGGGGTAAATTTTTCTGAATGTGCAAGGCGTTGTCTAACCATACAACACACCAGTCCCTTCAATGTTTCATTATTTTTGTCATTTTCAAATGAAATTACAACCATGAAATTTACGCGAGTCGATATATACTTGCTATTTTCTTTTCTTTTTTCTTTTTTTAACCCTGAGGAAGAAGATCAATCATACTTTTAAAACAAATTAATAGAGTCTGAAAAAAATAAGATAAATCAAATTATTTTTTTACTATTTTCTGTAAATGCCGACGGGCTTGATATTTATGTTGCTGTTTATATATGTATATGTGCATGTATTATGTAAGTAGAATTAAAAAAAAAAAAAACGTTCAGAATTTTACGGCACGTGCTTCGTTTTTCCTTCAATCAGTTTATTGATCGATAAAACAAAATATTCATGATAAAATTTCAATGAAATGAATTTCTTCTGGATTTTTTTTTTCAGTTTCAAAATAGTCGTTTCTGTGAATAGATAGTATTATACTGTTGCCGATTAATCAATTAATTGACCAGTTGTGGACTTTGTCTAATTCTACGATCGAGTTTCTGCATGAAAAACACGGAAACAGTAACAGTGACAGACACTATTTTACTTACTAACTGCTTCCAGGGCATTTATTTATTAGATAGCCAATATTGCTTCACGATGTAAGATTACGCAATCTGTAGGTATTGCAGGTACCTCGTTGGAGTATTGGCCAGTTACACAGACACCTGAAAACTCGTAGTCTATCGCTCTAACACATTTTGTCTCTGAATATAAGAATTTTTTTGTGATTGGTTCAAATTATTTTAAGGCCCAAAATCAGCTGATAAAAGAGGGTTTTTTTGCGATTTGACGATGCGTGGATGAGCATGATGATGTTTAATTTCAAAAAGAAAGAAAATGGAAAAACTAGCTATAAAATTATCCTGAATATATAGGATGTAATGATTTTATTAACAATAACGAAAAAAAAAGATCATGTTGATATTACTTGTACAGTCTTACATGTACATGTTTAGCGCATAATAGCAGTTAATGGTGCAACATATATTCCTAAATGTACTCGTGTTTAATCATAATACTGTTTCCATTTCTATCATCATTTTTCATTTTAATATTTAAATATACAAAGGCATTTTTTTTATAAAGAAACCAAAGACTTATCTAATCTCGCAGAAAAATAAATGCATTAACTACATGTAGCTGAGAACGCAACTGCACGGGCTAATCGTGGACACTGCATTTTAATGCATTAAAAAACGATGGCATTTAAAAAATCTAATGCTACTGTTATAAGATGGATTATTTAGCAATTTCAAGATAATTTTTGTTGGAATTATTGATTTTAAATAAATATATAAGGTAAATGAGCTGACGATATTCCATCTAATTTTACCGCACGTACTAGCTATATATGTTTTTTTTAAATTATTTGAGAAATAACTAATTTTGAGTTACTATGGATAAAAAGCAAAGGAAATAAATAATTATTATACAATTTGATAACACTTAAAATTAAATCTAAAAATCATCCAATGGTATGGAGCGATATAATGTATGCCATGATCTTTAATAAATTACGCCCCTCCCCCCTTTTCCGTCGCGATTAAAAATCGAAAACACTTTACAGGTAACAACTCTAAGCTGAAGAAAAACGGTAGCTGGCCCCACCGCGGTGCAAACACGGTCGCAGGTAGCACTGCGATCGAAACCCGCGACGGTGTAACGCGGAAAGGATTAACACACCGCCGAGGGGACGTGGTCAAATACGGGTTCCGCGTTGCCTGTACTGTAGTTTAAGTAATACTTATTATTGAAAAAAAAAACCTGCAAATTAATGCACGTAAATTATTGTGTGACCTTTTTGCGTTTCAAAGAAAGTGTCTCCCATCAGCCATGTACCTCAAATCACTTGACACTAATGTAGTGTTTTTGGCAGCGTGATATATATACGAGTTTTATGATTTTGATAGTTTATTAATTAGCTGCAAATCTGCCATCTTTAGGAGCCTACATGTATTTGCACAGTTTCGAAGAAAGTGGCTCCCATCAGCCACGTACCTGAAATCACTTGACTCTAAACAATATCATTTTTGGGTATTAAAAATATAAATAGGCAATAAAATGTTTCCTTGTACCAAGTTTCTAATGACTTCAGTGCTGATTTGTTGAAAGTATCATGTAATGTAAAATAATGAAAGAAAAATTTGGGGCCAGTGATGTAAAGTTTGAGATATTGGTCATAATATGCGATTTTCAGGCGAAAAACAATGTAAATTTTATGATCAATATATCTTCATATTTTGCCAAAGTCTGTTGGGTGAATGTGTAAAATATGTTTTAAAAAATTTAATTGAAACATATATTAAATATTCCTAGTATATGCATACAAAAAAAATTTATCCGAGTAAAAATATGTAGCTAAAGTTCAAAGATAATAAAACAAACAAATGTGTAGATTTGAAGCATTTTCTTCTAAATATCCTTCCACCACAAAAAATAGTCCCCCATAAATCTTGTTATACCCCCCACAAATGAAGTTTAGGGGGGATATATTGGAATCACCATGTCCGTCTGTCTGTAGACAAGATTTTGTCCAGACCTTTTCTCGGAGACTATTGCATGGATTTGTCTGAAAATTTGTATACTTGAAGGTGTGACCTGTTATTTTCATCATGAATGGATAATTTTTCTGCATTTTACAGGTGTTTAATTCATTTTAATTACATGATTTTGTCTGGACCTGTTCTCAGAGACTATTGCATAGATTTGTCTGAAAATTTGTACACTCATTATTCATCATATAAAGGAATGCACCTGTTATTTTCATCATTATTGGGTAACTTTTCTGCATTTTACAGTTTTTTTTTTTTTTTCATTTTTATTGACTTAGACACTTTGGATTTATATTAGGGATGTCATTGAATATTTGAGTACTCAACTATTGTTCCATCATGCTGAATATCGACTAAAATTTTTTAAGTCAGTTATTCGTTAAAAATTTGCTACTTAATAGTAATCTTAAATTCAAGGTAAACAAATGGATCTGCGCAGTTTATTTATTAAGGTATCAGTGTTCAGTGTTCTTGTAAGTAAAACTCAGGGAAAGGCTTAACAGGTCTTCGTTAATTGTTCAAAGGAAATTTTTTGTTCGGCAAACATGCATTGGCATACTTTATAAGATGTCAGATCCAAATTGTAAAGTTTCAACCTGCAATTCCGTAAGATCTCGTATAATGCAACTATCAGTTAATGAAGAATGATTAAATGGCTGTTACATATTTGTAAATACAAATAAATTGGGGGACATTTATAAGCATAATTAATATCAATCATTTTAAAATTGTATTGATTGTTTTGCAAAGAACCTCATGATTAAAATTTATCGAATTGAGCTCTCTTTGTTTTTAGCTCACCTGAGCTGAAAGCTCAAGTGAGCTTTTCTGATCACCCGTTGTCCGTCGTCCGTCTGTCTGTCCGTCCATCCGTCTGTCCGTCCGTCTGTAAACTTTTCACCTTTTCAACTTCTTCTCAAGAACCACTGGGCCATTTTTAACCAAAATTGGTACAAAGTATCCTTGGGTAAAGGGGAGTTTAAATTGTTAAAATGAAGGGCCAAGCCCCCTTCAAAGGGGAGATAATCAAGAAAAGACAAAAATTGGGTGGGGTCATTAAAAAATCTTCTTCTCAAGAACCACTGGGCCAGAATAGCTGAAACTTATATGGAAGCATCCTGGGGTAGTGTAGATTCTAAATTGTTCAAATCATGACCCCCGGGGGTAGGGCGGGGCCACAATAGGGAATCCAAGTTTTACATTGAAATATGTAGTAAAAATCTTTAAAAATCTTCTTCTCAAGAGCCACTCGGCCAGAAAAGCTGAAACTTATGTGGAAGCATTCTGGGGTAGTGTAGATTCTAAATTGTTCAAATCATGACCCCCAGGGGTAGGGCGGGGCCAGAATAGGGAATCCAAGTTTTACATTGAAACATGTAGAAAAAATCTTTAAAAATCTTCTTCTCAAGAACCACTGGGCCAGAAAAACTGAAACTTATGTGGAAGCATTCTGGGGTAGTGTAGATTCTAAATTGTTCAAATCATGACCCCCAGGGGTAGGGCAGGGCCAGAATAGGGAATCCAAGTTTTACATTGAAACATGTAGAAAAAATGTTTAAAAATCTTCTTCTCAAGAACCACTGGGCCGGAAAAACTGAAACTTATGTTGAAGCATTCTGGGGTACTGTAGATTCTAATTGTTCAAATCATAACCCTTGGGGTAGGGCGGGGCCACAATAAGTACTACAAGGGGGTGGGATTAGGTGAAAAACAGTAAGGCCAAAGTTACTCAGGTGAGCATTGTGGCCCATGGGCCTCTTGTTATAAGAATTACACTTTAATTGTTTCAAAATCACGGGTCACTTAAAGACACATTCAAATGGCTTCAGGTAAGAAATCAATAATGGGTACATGTACTAGCAGCATGAAAAGAAAGGATAAATGTGAGCGTTTGATATTCTGTATATAGATAAAATGTGCAGTAAATATTATATTTGAAATCAAATACATTAAATACATATATTTATTACTACGTAAATGTTAACGATTCAATAATTTGCTGTATAATGGTGATAGCATAGATTAAATATTGTACAGGCTTGCAGTCTGTTAAAGACAAATAGGAAAAATTACATAAAAATTAATTTAAATTTCAATGATTACTCGACTATCGTTCGACTAAAGCCTCCGACTATTCGACTAAGCAGTCCGAGTAAAATTGACATCCCTAATTTATATAGGTTTGAGGCATACAATCTAGAACCGCCAGTTGGTACACTCTGTACAAAAATGTGAACTGCAGCTTAAAACTACTCATTAAAACTAATCAAAGTACTGAAAGTACTACTATGAGTTGATGGTATTGATTATATAATGTTTAAATGAGTTGAGGTCCATATTTATGTTCCCCAAACGAAGTTTGGGAACATATTGTTTTTACTCTGTTTCTTATTATTATTATTATTTTCTACTTTCTTCTCCAGTACTTTTTTGTCCAGGAGTGTTCTCACAGTGTAGTACAATGTTCAATTTGTGAATTTTCTTTAAAAAACTGTTTTCAAAATACTTTTTATTATACAAAACTTTTATTTATTTATATATCGAAACTTTGTTTGCACGACATGTCACTTTTGTTGACCGCATGTTCCTAACACTATTTTCTCTCGTGGATAGACACAAATTCTAGTAAAATGAATAATAAATATTTATGTTTATAAACACTTCAAAGCGTATCAGGAAACATATTCTTGTTCTTCAGATTATGAAAATTGTTAATAAACCAATATTATATAAGAACCCGTACGGAAAATATTCAAATGAAAATGTGATTAGTTTCGATACACTGGGGAATCCCTTACAAGTCACATAACATGAGTTGATACCATCAACTCGTAAAAATAAAATCACCAAGTATTAAAAAAAAGTTTTTTGATAGATAGTCCCTACAAATCCAAGAGTCATGCAGTATATACCCTTATTAAAAAATGTCCCATCAAGATTACACAGTTCTTTTTTTTTTCATTATATAAAGTATTAAGTGATTTGGCACCTTCTCTGAAAAACCCAGCGGGGGGTATTTGTCCCTTTTGGACAGTTCTAGTTTCTTTACAATTTTGTGAGCAGTTTTTAAATTGAATAATTTGCATATGTCATAAAAATTGAATTGTAATAAATAATTTTGAAGTTAGAGGTTCTGACCAAACTTTTCTCAAAAGCTGATGAGTGACATATATATATTACCTTAAGAGAAGTTATTCATGTACGATAATCACAGTAAATAATGTAACCCAGAGAGCAGTTGAATAAAAGAATTACAGTATACAAGAATTTTTTTAATGTTCAATACAAAAAGTGAAAAGTACTTTGATAGTCAGGAAGACTTGTAAAAAACAGATAATTGAAAATCAGATAAAAACAACATGTTTGCATGCTCATTAAATGTTATTCAAAAACCAAGAAAAGCTCAAGTTTTAGGTTTTATGATGGATTTACTGGTGCATATACTATTGAATTCTCCATTTTGGTGGTAGTGACCAATGAGACTGTGGTTGACTGGCACATACTAGCACAAGTAAATGTAGATCTACTTTCTGAGTTGTTGCTGAGTTCAAGACTAACTATTTTGTTGACCCCTGACCATCCTATTTATCTTGTTTTTGGGCAACATATCTTCATCTATCGGTTTCTTTTGTTATATTACATACTTCTATGGATCTTTAACAGGGTTGTATTATACTCATATGACCGTTGAGGACCTTGGGCCTGATATTAAATTATGTCTTGAGATGTCGTTTGATTATTTTAATTTACCATCTTTAGTGTTTACTTTTGCTGTTATGAAAGTAAACAAAATTCAACTTTCATGTCCCAAAAAAAGAGTGTAGAGTTTAGTGTTTGTTGATTTTTTAAAAAAATGTTCTCTTTAGTTTTTGATCAATTTTGTGTGTTATGGTTTGTTTATCATGTGAAATTTAATGGATGTAGTCATTGCACAATATTTTCATGCACTAAGAAATCCAACAGTTAATTTTGAATTGTGTTTTGAGATATTTACATACATGTTGGTGCTTTAAAATTAATTACATTGTTAATTGTTTCTATTTGTTCTTGTCATAAAATGTGTACATAAATGTTTTTTTTTTTTTTTTGGACATGTATTTTGAGGCCAACAAGTATTCTAGAGAAGTATGAAGTAAAAGTAACCACATCAAAGCAACATTGAGATGGGTTGTATTTGTGATAATATAAAGTTGAAAGAAGTCTTAATTCTTGCGATCTCTGAAAAAAATTAAAAGATTAAAATAGTTTTAAAAAACTGTTGGGAAAAAGATATTTTTCAAAGTTTCAAATGATAAATTATATATATATATATATATATATATATATATATATATATATATATATATATATATTAGGGATGTCAATTTTGTTAATAATTCATATTCGAATATTCGATGAAAGTATTCGAATATATTCGAATATTCGGTAAAATAGATATAATCTGGTTTATTTTAAATGTGCATCATCATACTCTCATGACAGGTTTTGCGTCGGTTTTTGGAAGTAAAGCTGGATGTAGAGCTTTGAAGGTGTATACTAAGGAATTCTACATTTGAGATTTGTCAGTGTTTGAAATAATTAATTGATTTTAGCGTATACAACCGAAATATAATTTTAACAAAGAATATTAATACAAGCTCAAACTGACGAACCAGTCGTCTAACCAGGGGCAAGATTGTCGCTAACTCTTCAGATTTGAATACATGTAATTAATTACAATTACCTGCCTAATAAGAGATATTTACTCTTTGATACAATGTTTTGAAAATATAAACAAACACTTCCATAGACTATTTTTATAGGTCATTAGCATTCCGATAATGATTTTAAAATTTAGGGATATATTCAACCCAAGATAATCAATTAATTGATGCATAATTGAACCCTTAAAGATATAACAGACTGATTCTATCATAGATTAAAAAAATTTATTTTCACAAGTATACTCTTCATGTCTCTTAAAGGACCGGTACACACGGTAAGGCTGCCTTATAAGTCTAAAACTTTACCTTTTTGCAGGCCGTACGGCTTTCATGTCCACACGCAAAGGCAAGACTTACAATATTATAAACAACATTTCCATATATTCCACGTTTTTTTTCAATCTTTAACAGTGCATTCATTCATTAAAGTAGAAGACGATATTACTAGGGCGCTGTAATAATTTTACTAACCAATGCTTCTTAAAAGAGGAAGAGATTAACAGTGTATTTGTGGATACATTCATAAACCTTTTTGAAAAGACTTTTTGTTTACTTCAATTTACCCACCTGTATGGTTTGATAAAAATAGATTGACACTTGGGTGAATGTTTTCATTGGCTGAGAAGAAAAGGTCAGCTAAGTCTTGTATTAAGAGATAGAGCAGTGCTCTATTCATAAGTCAGACTTGTAAGGCTCGAAAAACCATGTATTAAGGGTGTACACACGGTAAGGCTAGAACTTAAGTTCCATGACTTACAAGGCAAGCTTTACCGTGTGTACCGGCCCTAGACATGCTAAGAAGAGTTTCATTTCCTAGATTCGATCATATCAAGCTATTGAAAGTACTCTTTGCATTATACCTTAATAATTCTTGTTTATTTTTACCTTACTCGAATCAAAATAATTTAGAAAATCTATTAGTAAGATAAGAAAGTGTGAAAGAAGTATGAAAGAAATCAGGTGATCGAAAATGCTCGCTAGTTATAAAAAAAAATAACGGGGATAATTCCGCACTCTTTTTTGAGAAATCTGAAAAACACCGAATATTCGAATCTTAAATTCATGTTCGAATATTAACGCATCGAATGAATATTCGAATGTTCGAATATTCGTTGACATCCCTAATATATATAGTTTGCCAATTAACCAGCTTTTATTAAAAAAAAAATTGACTATAAAAGATGAAAGGAATAATAATTAAAATCCTGGCATGATTGTGATTTATGTTGATCAGTTTTTTTTTACAACAGTTGAGATTTCTTTATACATGAATTTTATCTTTGTTGGACATAGATTTATTTAACTAAAGATGATTTATTTTTAAAGTGATAGAAAACAAGTTTTAGAGTGAAAGAGTTTTTCTTTTGTAACTCTCTTCTATAGTTTAGATTGTTTTGTTTTAGACAGAAGCAGTTTGTAAATTATTAGTTCACTTTGCTACTTAATTCCCACCATACAATTGTACTTCTAAAAGGTAATTGCCATGATGTCCAGTTTTTGTGGTATTTGGAATAATTCAGTATTGAAACAACAACAACAAAAAGAAGTAAAATTGAAATAAAATATTTAAATTCCTTTTCATCATTGCACCTCATTTAACTTAATCACGAAGATTTAGGTGTAACTGGATCAAATGACAAAAATTTCAAGCTGCAGAATTTTTATTAAATAGAAATTTTTTTGCCCTAGGAAAATTGTTGTATTGAGATATATCATTTTTAATAGTCAGTTGCATTTTAAGCTGGTCTGAGCTAAAGGCTCAAGTGAATTTACTGATCAAAGGGTGTCCAGCATTCACCTGTTGTTTGTAGTCCATTATCTATTTGTTAACTTTTCACATTTTCAATTTCTTCTCCAGAAACACGGCAAAATTCAAACGAAGTTTCCATAAAGCATCCTTGGGTGAGGGGATTAAAGTTTGTTCAGATGAAGGACCATGCCCTTTTTCAAGGGGGGGAGGGGGAGGGGGAATTATAAGATAAGAAATGGTGAAAATTGGGTGGGGTCATTTAAAAATCTTCTCAAGGACCACTGGACCAGAGAGGATGAAACTTGCATGTAGGTGAAAGCTTACTGACAAAGTATAGATTTAAATTTGTTCAAATCAAGGACACCGTAGGTAGGGTGAGACCACAATTGAGGATCAAAGTTTTACATGTGAATAATTAGAAAAAATGTTTTTCTTTAAATCTCCTCAAGAGCAGCAAATGCATGGTTAGTCATATTTATATGGAATCATCATCTGGTAGTGTAGTTTATGGCTTGTTCAAATCATGGCCCGTGGAGGGTAGGACAGGGCTACAATAGATTCAAAGTTTTATATGGAAATACATATGGAAAAATGTGTAAAATCTTTTCAGAAATAGCTGGACTATGATTAATGATATCATCAGGAGTAAAGATTCAGTTTTATTCAAATCATAGTCCCCAGGGATAAGGCAGGGCTACAATAGGAAATCAGTTTTATATGGGAATATATATGAAAATATGTCAAAACAGCAGAGCTGTTTAATGATACTGTTAAATTAATGATACTGTTATGCAAGCATCATCAAGTATTGCAGATTCAGTTTTGTTTAAACCATGGCCCCTGGGGTAGGATGGGTCCACATTAGGGGATCTAAGTTTTGCATGGGATTATAAAGGGAAAAAATGTTTTTAAAAAAATCTTGTCAAGGACAGCAAGGCAATGATTAGTCTTATCTGTTTGCAAGTATCTGTAAGTAGTGCAGACCCAGATTTTTTTTCTTTTCAAAATTTTTTGAAAAACAGCATGGTAAAGATAACTCAGGTGAGCATTGTGGCCCATGAGCCTGTTGTTCTTTGGCACACAGCAAACAATGGTGCTCAGATTCAACTTATATTAAGGCAGTTCTCGAAACCAATAAAAATTGTAATTGGACACCTCAAATACACAGGTCTTAACACAAAAATTGTTTGACACTAAAAATGTTTATTGATGGGTTATCCAAGATGGTTATATAAGATAAAAAAAAAAAAAAAGGTGGGTGATATTTCTTTCTTATCATCTTACCATAAGATTGAGCATAATTCATGCCTTCCAAAATTGTACACCAATATCAATCTTATTCATAGCATTCCTTAAAATTTTCAATTCCTTTCAAATTCTTTAGATAACACTCTTTGAAATTAGAATTCTGATATTTGATGTGTAGTTTAGATGAATTTTATTGCAACTTACAATTCGTTTTTGTTGTTAAAAATTTGATTTCATTTTTTGAGTTGGCTCGCGGAGCGAGCTGAATCCTTGTCATCATAGCTGTAAAAATTATCACTCATTCATCAAGGTGATTCATATGCCAAAGATGATAGTTCTAGCAAAATTGATTTTGTTTGAGTGATTGCATAAAGGGTATAAATTTAATATTGTAACATTATTTATGTCTTTATGCTTTTATAAAGAAAAATTCAATTAAATATCTGTACAATGTACAATTACTGCGTATGAATATATGTGCAAGCATGTTGGGCAGATCTAATCTTCCCATCTGAAGTTTATTTATCATTGACCTAGATTACTCCTTAACATGCTCTCATTTACTGTAGCTAGTGTGCTTGAAAAATCTATTTTTAGAGTCCAGGTTTGCAGTGTGAACCATTGACCTAATTACTCCATAACAATGACCACTGCAGTTAATGTGCTTAAATTAATTTTTAGAATCCAGACATGTAGTGTTGCTTTACACAATAATGTCAGATAAACAGGCCAACAATGTAAAATTTTCTAACATAATCATGGTGATGTTATTTACAGGTACTTGGGTCTTGGTTTATAAATATGCATCTTTTTCAAATATTAGATTATTAGTTACTTAACTTAAACATAATCATAATGCTTAAAGTAAAATTGTGTGAATACATTCATATAGTTAGGCGGATCTTTAAAAAATTTAACCATAGATGTCTAATTTTTTGTTTTCCATTACTGTAGGTTGTTTCTTAGAGATTGTAGCTTATGTTTATATGTTAAAAAAAAATTTCACTGTTACTTTTTCTCCCTTTTTTAACATGATTTTCCCTCCCCCTTTTTTCACTTTATTGTAGTTTTTTGTTTCTTAATGGAACACTGAGATCTATTTAGAGTTATGATAATTATAATTTAAAAATTCTGAAGTGAAGTTTTTTAATAATTCAGTTGACTTAAAAAGGTAGGGGATAAACCCTTAACCTTTATTTACTTTTGGAGGTATGGGATATATTGAGACCCTTTCAAATTTAAGCAGATGTATTCAGATCCCTATTCAAAATGTTGAAATTTTTGTCACATTATGTAATCTTATTTGTGTATTTACAAACCCAGACTTTAGATAAATTACAAAAATACCATGTGAGATGGCATTGAAGCCCTTAATTTTTTAATTGAACATACATATTCAATCTCTGTAGATGCAATATAAACTGAATATAAGGTGTGGTGTCCAGTTGTATGAAAAAGCTCATTTAATTCTGATAAATTAAATTTCAAAATAATATAAATACTTACGAAAAAGCTATGTCAGTTCAATGTTTTAATTTTGAAATCTTTTAAAGTTTATTTTAAAAAATGTAATTTTGTTATTTTTTGTTATTTTTTAACCTCTACTGGACACAAAATTATTTTGCTTTATCCATTATTTCTTTATATCAGCTAGATCTTCAGTTTGTTTTATCCATTTAATTTTGGAAGGAATTGTTAAAAATTTTGTCAGGGATCCCCAAAAATTTTCAATTGTTATATTCATTTTGCTATATCCGAGTTTTACTATACATGTATTTATATTTTTGTTCAAATTGCAGTTTGAATCTTTTATTTTCAATATGATGGTATGTTTCTGTATTGATGTGTAATTGTAATAATTATCTTACTAATTTTTTTTATTTGAGTGTGATTTGAGAAATGTGTACATGTATTTTTCCATGCATAGTGATGTGCCATGTAAAAATCAATTTAGTCATGTAAAAAAAAATATCAATATTGGCGAATGAATATTGATATTTTTTTGGTGAATAACAAACCATATTCACCATCGAAAGAGTCCATAATTGTTTTATTATATAGTCAAGATATGAATGAATAAGACATTGAAGACTGCATGACGATTCCATTTAATTGTTTTATTATATAGTCAAGATATGAATGAATAAGACATTGAAGACTGCATGACGATTCCATTTTCATTAATGAACTTCTGTCTTTGAAAAATTAAAAAAAAAAACTGTCCAGATTACAACTTATAACTTCCATGTCTTCCTTTCTCTGCTTTTTAAGACATCGAAATGTCTGGAAAATAATCCTGCGATAGACTTGCCTGGCAATTTTCCTGTCAAATATACAGGTGGCTCCGGCCGTTGAAACAATTGTTTTCAATGTTGTTTGAGGCATTGATTGTGACATCACAATGCCCTTGCAAGCGCACTGACCCTCCAGTGAAAACGGCTTAAGGTAGGTTAGTCTGGTCCGATTTATAGAAAAAAATACTTCTAACGGCAAATAATTATTATTTGGTCCAGCATAGTTTTTTAACCTATTTCCAGTATGCTGAATCCGAAAAAATATGCTGGCCGTCATGAAAATGGCATTAAAAATTTCAAAATGGCGGGCATCCAATTTTTCTAAATTTATTAATGTATTTCAAATAGGAGAAAGAATGTATGAATATCTCACTGAGTGTAATGCAACTATAAAATGATAAAAGAATGCTAATATTATTACTTTAATTCAGAAAATTTTAATTCGAATTTTTTCTGATTTATTTGTCTGTTGTTTCTATATCCTGCTTTGTTCAGGATTTTACATTTGCAAATATCCATACACTGCAGATTGGGTTTTTTCCTCTGCATCTCACTATTCTACAACTGAATGATGGTACAGCTGTAAGTTATAATTTGAATTTCGGAAAAATCTCTGCAATGGCTCGTTCATAAGTTTGCAGCAAACAACCAAGAACATCCATTCCATCTCATTGGACTTAGTAATGTGAGATTACCACTACATCTGACCATCTTTATATCACGTACTGCCTGGAATTGTGCTCGCTTTACATGCATATAAAAAGAATGGGAAGCGTAATTCCTAAATTATTTTCGATGCACGTTAGTGGACACTTGTTACGCAACTTAAAGACGATTGGGGGGGGGGGGGGGGGGTTATTAGTTAATTTTCCTTCTCATCAACCTTCTATTGATATGTACTACAATGAGTGAATTGTATTAAATATATTTTTCTGAAGCTCTGGAAAAGACAGATTTATCGCCGAAACAATTTAAAAGGAATAATTGCATGCTTTCGAAAGGTTCCTACCGTTCATGGTAGCTCAGTCGGAAGAGCGCTCGCTCCGTGATCGGGAGGTCGTGAGTTCGAATCTCGGCCGCGACAGACCTAAGTCAATAAAAAAAATGGGTAGCAACTGTTCCTTCGCCATGCGCTCGGCACTTTGAAGTGAAAGTTGCGGGTCCTTCGGATGAGACCTTAAAAACCGAGGCCCCGTGCCAAGGCAGGTTGGCACGATAAAGATCCCTCACTGCTCAATGGCCCTGAGTGCCGAGTAAAGGTCAAAATTTGAAGCCCTTCACCGGTATATGGTGACGTCTCTACATGAGTGAAAAATTCTCGAATGGGACGTAAAACAGCATACAATCAATCAATCAATCGAAAGGTTCCACTCGCATTCTACAGGTGTCTATTTCTGGGAAGAATGAGCAATGACACGTCCATATGTGATATGCTAGTATGAGAATAGCTAAAGGTGCAAGAGGGCACTCAAGAATAGTACTAGAGCACTGCTTGAAGAACTACAGACTGCTTCTTTACTTAGCGCAGAATGCTTTAACCAATATCATTCTCGCATTTCACTCAATCTTCAACCATCCACTCACCCCTTCCCCCTCCTTCCCTCCCACATACATAGCGAGCAGTAACAATGTTTTTCATAATGGGTGGTGGGAGGAGACAGGGTAATACATAGCAAAGTTAATAGGAAGAGGAATTTCTCTTGGTATCCCTTTGTTCTGAGTGTTGCTTATTATATTGATTAGTCCATTTAATGATCAAACAAAAAATAATACTAGAAAAGTTTCATTTTCTTTTTCTGGAAATAGTTAAAACAAACTCGACTTGTTTTTCTCATATTTGACCGTGTTCCAAGGCTCTGATCGAACCCCTGTCCACCTAAAATCACTGCTGAATAGTTGTCATTTTCAACTCGCACTTCCACTTCAACATCCCTCAGCACACCATCAAATATAACTGAAGAAACCCTTCAAAGTTCAAACCCTTTGCACTAGCTTTTGAAATTAGCACTTGTAAGAGCTTAGTATTTCCCCCAACATATCCTCTTTTCCAGCTTTAAATGCTATATGTTCAGCCAGTATTCGGAATTTTGGTCTTCTCAACAGCTCAAGGAACAACACATTTATGTTCAAATGTTTGTTTTCCAAAACCTTATGCAAAATGGAAAAAAAAATCTCTGATAAGACAGGTAGCTTTCTCTTTTGTGACCATATAGATTTGTTGTCTTTTTGGGTAGAAAGGTCATTCCATTAGCAAGAAAATTCTCAAACTTTATCATCTGGAATCACGATGTGATTTGTTGTATACTATAATTGTGCGATCTAAGAGCACCTGCAGATTCCTTGTAATTTCTATCACGTACAAGCTTTCGTACCAATAGGCCGAAGCCATTCTTGACTTTGATCTAGTCAACACTTCTCTTGACAACAAAATTTTCTTGAACACTCCAAGAACTTTACAAGGCAACTTGATCCACACTACTTTGTTAGGATAGTGTATGGTTGTATCAAGAATCGAGGGGGGGGGGGATTACACACAAACATTTTCCTCTCCGATTTTGTAAATTTCAAAACAATGGGCACTGAATTCCATCTGAGTATGACAAAAAAGTATGTTTGGATTATCGATTTTGATTTTGAACATATACAATATTCCTTTAAAAAAAGGAATTTTGCAGTCGATTAAATTTAAATCTGCAAGATTATCCGTTCACAACATTAAATATTTGTGAACACAGTTGATTTTTGTTGGCTATGAATAACAAAATGCAAATGCAGGGACGCAGAATCAGAGCTAGACAATCAAGAATATTTATGGTTTACATATATTATACTGGTTTTGATAATTCTTAATAAATATGTTGATATATGGTATATTTTATTCAAATTTATATGATTTAATAATTCCTATAGCTGTCTGATTGGTTGTGGTCCATCATTTTAAAAATCATATACTAAGTTATGGTGCACTAGACCTTCCACATGAACATAACAATTATTTTTTTCTACACTGAATGGACTAAAAGTAGATCAAAAATTTCCAACAACTGAGATAATTTAGCAACCCTCGAACTACAATGTTCACTCGCCTTTGGGCTCGGGGAATACTGCTCATGGGGTAGCATAATTGTCATATTGTCCTCCAAACAGCAATTATTGTGTGATATTATTAACTTTTTATATTAAAAAGCATGGTTAGATAGGTAATAGATAAAAGTCCTTCGTAGATGTAGTCAAAAGCGTATCTTAATAATAGAAGTAATAAAACAAAGACCAGTATCATAAAAATTATAAGTCATTAACAACAATATCCTCAAAGTTTTATTGAATATTTAAACATTATTTTATTAATTTAAAAATGCTAACTGTAATAAATTTCCTTTTATTTTCTGCAAAACGACTCAGAATTAAGCAGTTTGAGTATTTTATGTAATTCTAGCGTTCGCCATTTTGAGCTAATCAACACAACTTTCAAATTTAAACGACTAAATTTTCCGAATTGAAGTGATAATATTAGTATTCTATTATCATTTTCATAATTGCATTACGCTCAATAAGATATTAACACATCCATTCTCCTATTTGAACGACATTAAGGAATAATTAGAAAAAAAATGGATATCCACCATTTTGAATCACCATTTTGACTTATAAATTACAGTTGCACCATCATTCAGTTGTAGAATAGTGAGATGCAAAGGAAAAAATACCAATCTGCAGTGTATGGATATTTGCAAATGTAAAATCCTGAAAAAAAAGCGCTTTAGAATATAGAAACAATAACAAATAAATCAGAGAAAATTCGAATTAAGTGTAGAAACGACTAAATTTTCTGAATTTAAGTAATAATGTTAGCATTCTTTTATCATTTTATAGTTGCATTACACTCAGTGAGATATTCATACATTCTTTCTCCTATTTGAAAGACATTAAGAGAAAATTAGAAAAATTGGATGTCCGCCATTTTGAATCGCCATTTTGACCTTTTTAACGCCATTCTCATGAAGGCCAGCATATTTTTTCGGATTCAGCATACTCGAAATAGGTTAAAAAACTATGCTAGACCAAATAATAATTATTTGCCGTTAAAACTTATTTCTAGCCTTCTTTCTTAAAAATCAGGACTAGACTAGTATGCAAGGTGATCAATTAACCCTTTCACGATAACTGCGGTACTTATCTTTTGCAGGGCAAAATAACAATATTTGGCGAAGTTTTTGATGACAGATAATTAAATGACGTATATTAAACAATTACTTTTACGTCATATTTCACCAAAATATATCATTTTGCCCTGCAGTTATCGTGAAACAGTCTATTTTGGTACACAATTTCGACGATTCGAGCGGCTGTTTTGTGCACATTTGATTATGACGTCAGTTACGTCACAAAGACGACGTTGCGTTGTTTCCCGTATAATTCTCTGAAAATAACATCATAGCGAGCGGCGCGAAGCGCCGCTCGTCACTGCGAGCTCTTAAAGCAACGCCTGGGCGAAGAGAAAATTCGGACTTTGCACATTGATCCAAATGAATTTTTTTCCGCAGTTACCTGTGGTCCCATAATGCTTAGCGAATTGCATCTCGTCGCAAATTACGTTCTCGCGGTAGCAACAAAAATTCAACAAAAAATAAAATCACCTTGATTTAATGGATATATAGCAGATAAATAGTAGATTAAACGTTCTTGATTAAAATTAGCACTGATCAGACTCCGTTTTGGTAATGCAACTTACATACGACGACATATGACGTCAGAGTCTAGACGTAGCAAATATCACGTGCGGTTTGACGAGCCCGATCTAAATTAAAACTGAAAGGTATCTGCGCTCGCCCTATCGGTCGCACCGTCAACATATTAGTCTACAGGTAGGAATCAAGTAGATTAATTCAAAGTGCATGCTATTGTATGTAAACTTCGTATATGTATGAACCAAGATATATTAAATGTATTATTGTAGTATTATTAAATGACAGTCTGAATTCTGATGTGATTATGTGTAATGTCTTAGAACAAACTAAATACGATATCAAATGAAAGGAATAATTTATATTGTATATGTTCAAGGGTTCCAGCCTAAATTCCTTTGCAAAGGCGTATTTTTCTTTGCAACAGAGAAAATGGCGGAGTCGAAGCGGAGACTGGAATGAAGGCCTGTAAACATTACGAAATTTTTAATGATTCGCGCATTTAATTCGGTATCAAAATATGTCGTTTCGGTGAAGCATTTATTTGTCTTTTGGGGGGATACTTTTGGATACGCACGAATTACATACCAAAAAATCTATTGAAATAAAACGACATGCCTTGCAGACACGGATTGAATACGTGTGTCATCATATGAGGGTAAATACTGTCTTTTACAGCAGAGTACATGTTGAATGGAAAATAAGAGAAACTTATCTCATATATTACATCAAGACTCCTTATTCAAACATAACTTTCTGTGACAAAATGACAAAATTTTGTCTAAATTCCAAAATAAAGGTAGTATAGGAAATATTTCATTTGCAAATTGCGGTTCAGGGCTTGTTTTTCCTGTGCAAATACAGAAATTCACTATCACAACGATTACAAAAACGAAAAATACAATCTGATAAATTTTAATTTAATCTGTACGTAAGTTTCAAGGTATTGCTTCCTAAACTGTTTTCATAACCGGTCAGATTTATCTATTTCAGAAAAGAGCACTGCATCAAATGCAGGAAGATTATTACCGGCAAATATTTTTTTCAACAATACCAATTGACGCAGCAGGACTGTATTCATGTAATCATTATGGGAAGTCTTTTCGAACCAATGAAAAGTGTGATTTGTGTAAAAAAAAAAAAATAATTTTTATAATAAAGGTCTTATTAAGTACCGCGAAAACAGAATGTATGCCACAAAACTCTTCCCACCTCCTTCTAATGTGAAATCCAAATACAACAGCATCGCTGGGAACTTGTAAAAATCCCAAGAATAAAAAAAAACTATCGTTCACTGATTGAAATCATCAAGATTGTGTAAGATAATCAAGTACATTAAATCCAAAATGTGAAATATTCTTTAATTAATCGTCATATGAAGGGTTTAATGCAATATGTTTCTTGAAATATTTTTTTCAATGATATCATCGCATAGCATTTTTTAATCTCTTATGGAATTATGCTTTCGGGCCCGTACTGCGTTGGTGGGAGGGGGCGGGGGGGGGGGGGGTCTAAGTATATTTTTTGATGAAGTTTAACAATGTAAATTTTCATTTGGAATCCCCCCTTTTTTTGAAAAAACATTGCTATGGGATTGACTTTTGAATATCATTGTTATTTTTTAGAAAACATTGTCTTTATTTAAGAAATAAAAATTGGAGAAATTTAATTTTGTTGTTTTTTACCAGAAGCAAATAATATTTGATGCAAAGCCTATCTGTTCGTTGGGGGGGGGGGGGGGGGGGGGTCCAAAAGAATTCTACCAAAAATAAAAATTTAAAAAACCATTTCCAGAAAGTTAATACAGAGTGATCTTTTTTTCAGTCACCAAATGTTTAAATTCTGTCTTGATACACATGATACATGTTTAAATTTCGCCGAACAAATCCTATGCTAAAATACTAAGTTCATTCTAGTTACCTAATATTAATGTATATAAGTATAAATGATGTGTCTAAGACCCATCTTAATTACGAACGTATGACAAATTTCAATGATTTTATTTTTAAAACAAATGTCCATATTCAAATACATGTATGCAAATTGTACAGATTCAACTGTCAAAACTTTTATTCGGGTTCACAGTATATATCGACAAGAAACATTTAATACATGCAATACTTGTGTACGAATACTTTAAGATGATGAAAGAAAATGACAGTTATAAAATTGTCATCATCTTACAATGTATATCACTATATGACAATTTTCATCGTAAAAATAAATTATTATTATAAAAATTGAATTTCAGTAATTCATGAGTTACAGTACAAGAAATATAGTTGATTTTCTACACCCTATACTGTTCCCTTTCCAATATCCCCACTTTCAACGATGATAGAATTTTAGATCCGTCGACCATAATCCACCCGATCGCAAACAGTCTAAATACTCTTTGGAACTTGCATATGCCCTTGTCCAGAATTTTTTTCCTTATTTACCAACCTCAGGTTTGAGCGTATCAAAGGATCGGTCTCTAGAGAGAAAAAAAAATAAAAAAGTGTATCAGAGGTAGGGAGAAACTAACCAAAAATACACCCTCCCCAATTAGAATCATAGGATTTACTGTGTACACACCACTTAAATTATGCCGGGTGACAGGTGATTTTCATCGTGAAAAGTATGTATACAATTTGATTGCAAACACTATATTGCTGCCTGTAATTTTGGCGAAGAGGCCTTTTCAGTTCTGAATCACAGAGTTGCAAGGTAAACATGTCCTAATATCGACTTTGCAAAGTAATTTTAATCTTAAAGTCGTAAATTCTGGATTAAATTTCTAAAACTGGCTTTGTGTGAATGGAAATTGTGTTTTTCTAATATTTGACCGGAAAATTTACAAATATATGTAATTTTTACAGCTTTGGACTGTGCAGTATGTTACAAATAACCGATGATTGGTTATGAATGCGACAAACAATAGAGACATGTCTATGGTTTTTCTTCAATAATTTTTTCATCTTAAAGTAAATCTCTTTAGCTTAGTTTTCCCATTGGAAAGGATGGATAGGCGCACCGAAACGTAACATCCATTTATTAAAATTAATGATTATAGTTCCTAAAATTACACGAAAGTTACTGACCTCGTTTTCTTCTCCATGTGATTATGTGTAATGTCTTAGAACAAACTAAATACGATATCAAATGAAAGGAATAATTTATATTGTATATGTTCAAGGGTTCCAGCCTAAATTCCTTTGCAAAGGCGTATTTTTCTTTGCAACAGAGAAAATGGCGGAGTCGAAGCGGAGACTGGAATGAAGGCCTGTAAACATTACGAAATTTTTAATGATTCGCGCATTTAATTCGGTATCAAAATATGTCGTTTCGGTGAAGCATTTATTTGTCTTTTGGGGGGATACTTTTGGATACGCACGAATTACATACCAAAAAATCTATTGAAATAAAACGACATGCCTTGCAGACACGGATTGAATACGTGTGTCATCATATGAGGGTAAATACTGTCTTTTACAGCAGAGTACATGTTGAATGGAAAATAAGAGAAACTTATCTCATATATTACATCAAGACTCCTTATTCAAACATAACTTTCTGTGACAAAATGACAAAATTTTGTCTAAATTCCAAAATAAAGGTAGTATAGGAAATATTTCATTTGCAAATTGCGGTTCAGGGCTTGTTTTTCCTGTGCAAATACAGAAATTCACTATCACAACGATTACAAAAACGAAAAATACAATCTGATAAATTTTAATTTAATCTGTACGTAAGTTTCAAGGTATTGCTTCCTAAACTGTTTTCATAACCGGTCAGATTTATCTATTTCAGAAAAGAGCACTGCATCAAATGCAGGAAGATTATTACCGGCAAATATTTTTTTCAACAATACCAATTGACGCAGCAGGACTGTATTCATGTAATCATTATGGGAAGTCTTTTCGAACCAATGAAAAGTGTGATTTGTGTAAAAAAAAAAAAAAAAATTTTTATAATAAAGGTCTTATTAAGTACCGCGAAAACAGAATGTATGCCACAAAACTCTTCCCACCTCCTTCTAATGTGAAATCCAAATACAACAGCATCGCCGGGAACTTGTAAAAATCCCAAGAATAAAAAAAAACTATCGTTCACTGATTGAAATCATCAAGATTGTGTAAGATAATCAAGTACATTAAATCCAAAATGTGAAATATTCTTTAATTAATCGTCATATGAAGGGTTTAATGCAATATGTTTCTTGAAATATTTTTTTCAATGATATCATCGCATAGCATTTTTTAATCTCTTATGGAATTATGCTTTCGGGCCCGTACTGCGTTGGTGGGAGGGGGCGGGGGGGGGGGGGGTCTAAGTATATTTTTTGATGAAGTTTAACAATGTAAATTTTCATTTGGAATCCCCCTTTTTTTGAAAAAACATTGCTATGGGATTGACTTTTGAATATCATTGTTATTTTTTAGAAAACATTGTCTTTATTTAAGAAATAAAAATTGGAGAAATTTAATTTTGTTGTTTTTTACCAGAAGCAAATAATATTTGATGCAAAGCCTATCTGTTCGTTGGGGGGGGGGGGGTCCAAAAGAATTCTACCAAAAATAAAAATTTAAAAAACCATTTCCAGAAAGTTAATACAGAGTGATCTTTTTTTCAGTCACCAAATGTTTAAATTCTGTCTTGATACACATGATACATGTTTAAATTTCGCCGAACAAATCCTATGCTAAAATACTAAGTTCATTCTAGTTACCTAATATTAATGTATATAAGTATAAATGATGTGTCTAAGACCCATCTTAATTACGAACGTATGACAAATTTCAATGATTTTATTTTTAAAACAAATGTCCATATTCAAATACATGTATGCAAATTGTACAGATTCAACTGTCAAAACTTTTATTCGGGTTCACAGTATATATCGACAAGAAACATTTAATACATGCAATACTTGTGTACGAATACTTTAAGATGATGAAAGAAAATGACAGTTATAAAATTGTCATCATCTTACAATGTATATCACTATATGACAATTTTCATCGTAAAAATAAATTATTATTATAAAAATTGAATTTCAGTAATTCATGAGTTACAGTACAAGAAATATAGTTGATTTTCTACACCCTATACTGTTCCCTTTCCAATATCCCCACTTTCAACGATGATAGAATTTTAGATCCGTCGACCATAATCCACCCGATCGCAAACAGTCTAAATACTCTTTGGAACTTGCATATGCCCTTGTCCAGGATTTTTTTCCTTATTTACCAACCTCAGGTTTGAGCGTATCAAAGGATCGGTCTCTAGAGAGAAAAAAAAATTAAAAAGTGTATCAGAGGTAGGGAGAAACTAACCAAAAATACACCCTCCCCAATTAGAATCATAGGATTTACTGTGTACACACCACTTAAATTATGCCGGGTGACAGGTGATTTTCATCGTGAAAAGTATGTATACAATTTGATTGCAAACACTATATTGCTGCCTGTAATTTTGGCGAAGAGGCCTTTTCAGTTCTGAATCACAGAGTTGCAAGGTAAACATGTCCTAATATCGACTTTGCAAAGTAATTTTAATCTTAAAGTCGTAAATTCTGGATTAAATTTCTAAAACTGGCTTTGTGTGAATGGAAATTGTGTTTTTCTAATATTTGACCGGAAAATTTACAAATATATGTAATTTTTACAGCTTTGGACTGTGCAGTATGTTACAAATAACCGATGATTGGTTATGAATGCGACAAACAATAGAGACATGTCTATGGTTTTTCTTCAATAATTTTTTCATCTTAAAGTAAATCTCTTTAGCTTAGTTTTCCCATTGGAAAGGATGGATAGGCGCACCGAAACGTAACATCCATTTATTAAAATTAATGATTATAGTTCCTAAAATTACACGAAAGTTACTGACCTCGTTTTCTTCTCCACTTCGTATCCGCCATTTTTTCGGTTGCAAAGAAAAATACGCCTTTGCAAAGGAATTTAGGCTGGACCCCTTGATGTTACTAAACTGATAAAAGTTGATCAAAATGAGTCAGCGTAAAAGTTATGGTGTGCAAAAAGAAAATTATCGTAAATTTCTTAGCCAAAAACTTTAAGGGCAGTATGTGCGCACGTAATTTGCACCTCAAAGGGAAGTGCGTATTACATCATGTTTGCCGGGGCGAAACTTTTTCAGGATGGAATCAATCCTCAACACTAAAAACGGATGAAATTTAATTACAGTACATGTATTTTCCTGTTATTTATTAGTATAATAAATTTAAACAAACACCCAGACCTATATGACACTGTAAACAATTTTCAAGTATAAAGTACATTTTTTTTATATAAGGGAAGCTCTCTGTGTATAAGCTGAATGAAGTATTTTACATTTTGCGTATGGAAATTTGATTGAGAGAATTCGAAATTAAGAAAAAATTGAGAGTTAGGGCTGTATACCAGCTTACGACTAATATATAAAAACATTGCCGGTAACCCCCCCCCCCCCCCATTTTTCTCAGTATTGGGATGTTTTTTCTTCACCGTTTTCGAATGAAGTGATCAAATTCCTGTGTTATGCCTGAAATCTTACTGAACATGAACATCCTAAAAATACATGAATTAATATTTTATTACTCGCCGCTGCATGTTAATTCTAATACAAGAGAAATGTTTATTATACCGTTCATTCGTAATGAGTTCTTTCAGGATTTTGCAGAGTTGAGAAGGAAAACAATATCAATCAGAATAAACAAGCAAATTTATTAACACGAAATAAAAAAAATAGAGAACAAATAAATTCTATGTCGCTCACTCACTCTCACATACAGGCTCAAACACCGAAAATGAAAATAGTATGAACTGTTAACTCAGTTTTCACCAATTCCGATACTTTACATTAATTCAATATTAACTTCTACATTGTACAATTCTGATTTACCGTTCACGGTAGCTCAGTCGGTAGAGCGCTCGCTTCGTGATCGGGAGGTCGTGAGTTCGAATCTCGGCCGCGACTGACCTAAGTCGATAAAAAATGGGAAGCAACTGTTCCTTCGCCATGCGCTCGGCACTTTGAAGTGAAAGTTGCGGGTCCTTCGGATGAGACCTTAAAAACCGAGGCAGGCGTTGGCACGATAAAGATCCCTCACTGCTCAATGGCCCTGAGTGCCGAGTAAAGGTCAAAATTTGAAGCCCTTCACCGGTATATGGTGACGTATCTATATGAGTGAAGAATTCTCGAATGGGACGTAAAACAACATACAATCAATCATTACAATTCTGATTCAGTAAGTATCAGATATTATATCAAATGAAAAATTCACCAAAATTGACTTAAAATAATATTCCGAAAAAGCTCAAATAATTTGAGTTAAGCTTTATATATACTTCAAGAAAATAATTTCCTTTTCTTAAACGGCTGAAAGTTACTCAGTAGTTACTATATCACAACTGCTTATAAACGTTCACCGGAAGTCACACCACACATGCATCCGCCATTAGCACTCATCTAGGAACGTCCAAGTCCTGTACCGTTCTCTCGTCACCACGTGGTAGTTGCTTTAACCGTAGCCCCGGGTCTATCCCCCCCCCCCCCCCCGCGCTGCGGTTATCCTACCAACATCGGTTCCTGTTCTGCATTGACGATTGGACATGACACGACTGGCCCTCCAGCCAATGCTCCCCACTGACCTCAAACGCTTATAACAGTCGTCAATTGATTCTCAGCCCGTCTCATATGTACACAATATTCTCTCAGCACCTTACGCACTGAAATAAATTTACTTTTAAAAAACCTACCTAAATTACAACTGAAACCGGAAATTTATAATAAACCACCTATACACATTATTCGAACATTCTTACCGGCTAGAACTGCATACACACGCTGCAATAGTCCTCCTAACAAGTTATATGGCTACCCGTTAAATTCGGTGCTATACCTCACCGAAATATATTCGCCACTTGTATAATCATGCAGGGGATACAGCAAACGTGGCACACCTCCGGCTGGTCACGCTACCGGACACCAAACTAGATCTGACCACACTGACAAAACCGGTCCCTTTATATACTAGTAGCAAAACAACCCCAACAGTATGGAAACCCGTTATAATAACGTGAAATAAATTCCATATTCATCTACAAAACATTGAATATCCTCTATATATTCTTTTATCCTGCAACTACCCCTTTCATTGACCTAATAAAGGTAACCTAATAAACCAAAGCTTTATTCGGTCAATGCCCTAATAAAGCCTCGTGCGTGTATTCCGACGTTCTAAAGGCATTGTGACGTCATGCATACTGCAATGTTTACGCCATGGCGTCTTACTTTCAACTCGGCAGAGATGTACCTATATCGGTTAAAAATAGCTCGTTTTGGAGGTCATGTAAAAATATGTTGCAGGATAAACAAAATACATGGATACTGTCTTGAAATATAAGCGATATTTGGGCTCGGGTCGAACGTGATAGAGGGCTTCGCACTCGTGAAAATACAAAAAAAAACCTATCCCACTCGTGAATTAAATTCCATATTCATCTACAAAACATTGAATATCCTCTATATATTCTTGTATACATTCATCTGTTTCAAAGCAATTTTTACGCCAATGCAAGTTCACTCATCTATGACGTCATAATGACATCATAATAATGGATTGCTTATTACACATGTAGTGTTACTTTTCCCGTACTTTTAATTAAAGATGAAATTAGAACTAAAATATTCATTACAACTATAAAATTATAAAAATACTTGCATGAGCAGATCAAATAAATAGTCTACAGAAAATGTTTTGTTTCCATGGTAACCATTTTGTAATTTGTAGGAAAATGAAAGAGAACTTTGAAAATTTTGAATTCCCTTACAAGTCGCTCATTCTGACTGACAAGTATTAAAGAAATGTCAACTCATATTTTTTAATCTTAATATTTTATCATACACAACACTATGAATGTAATTGTTTTGAAATTCTTTTTAAAATATATCAGCTGTAAAATATATAGCATACATGTACATATTAGTTTGATGGTCACTTTCATAGCTCAAATATTCATTTAAAATCTACATTTTCCTTGCTTTAAGGGAGTATGGTACTGACAAGTCCTAATTTCAGAGTAATTAAAACTCTAAAACATCCACATAAAATGAAAGAAGTACCTTTATATATTTCATAAAATATTATAAGAAAAGGTTCTAGTGAGTAAATCTAAAATTATGACGCACTAAAATAAGGGGGGTAACTCTGTATGATAAAGTGATATTTTTATAACCAATTTTTAAAAAAAATGAGAACAACAATAAAAACAACATAAAAATATTTTTTTGAAAAAGATGTCATCCACAATATTGAAATTTTAATTTCAAAACAAAATAGTGCAAGAAAAAAGCCAAAAAGACAAATTAATTTTGATTCATTTATATCATGACAATTTATTGGGAAAATGGGTTCATGTATATGTACAACGTATTTTTTAATAATGAAAGAATAATTAAAAGTTTGATATCTTATGCTATATTTATAGTGATTTGCTTGCTTTACAAATTGCTAATAAAAAATTATAATGCTAGTGTGTAGTTTTGGAGTAATGTGCTCCCGAATTTCCTGACCCGAATTTCCTCTGCTTAAAAAGCTGTTATACAATGTTAAAATAATGAGATTGCAATTTATTTACTTGCTTATAGTTTCTAACTCTCCTGATTTTGTCGTTTTAAACTCAAATTTTTATTATAGTTATTATTTTTCTCTTGTAACATGGCGGGCAATGCTTTTCACCAGATTTTTGCCGAACAATCCGAAAATCTTCCGATTTCCCGGTTTGGTTTTGTACATTATCGTGTACACGTCACTTCCAGTTTGCAACTCGTACACAAAATGCCGAATCGGAATCAAAGTTGAAAGTAGACTTGGAGGAGGTGTTTACAATTATCTATGAATTGTTTTGAACAAAAAAAAAAAAAAAAAAAAAATAGAATTTGAAACTCCGGCTTATAATTTCTAACGTTTTAGTGGAACGGATGAAATAAAGTGAATTGACGAAGACAGAATGCTCGAGGCTTATTCAGTTATTGTACATTCGTTCTAGTATATCTGATATTAGATAGAACGTTCTATCGTTAAAATGATACTGTCCTACGGACCCGGTTTAACGTTGAGAAAATGAGTTGAATTTTTGTATTTATGTGGATTATTTTTTTAGGTTAAAAGGCATATACACTCTCAAAAAGGTTTGTTATGATTAATTTGGTACTTATTTTCAGTGCAACTCCTTTTGTATTCTTAAAAATAAATTCGGAGTGGATCCACTCCGATTTGCTACATTGCAAATATATGGGACGTATTCTAACTGTGGCGAGGGCTTGTCCCGAGACACAGTTAGATTATTCTAACTAATCTGATATGTCTCCATGTTTAATTTTAATTAATAATAAATCTTTGTCTTGAATGAATATTTTCCATCTTCAGCAATATTGAAAGATTAGATATGATTCAGTAACTATTAACTAATCAGCTATTAAACCCAGGTCCGTAGAATGCCGGGGGGGGGGGGGGTTCTGAGTAAAGTATATTGTTGTAGTAAATTTTCCTTTAGATGCTAGTTGCTCCAATGTTGAGCACTAGCAAATTCCAGGATTTAGATAGTGAAATTAGGTGTTTTTTTTTTAATATTTGCTTGTCAGATTTTTGAGAAATATTGCCCCCTTTTTTGGTCTTTTTTTCCTTTATCAGATTTTTTTTTGGGAAGTTGCCCCCCCCCCCTTTTTTTGAAATTGTTGCTACAAGTCTGACTAAACCATCATACATGCTGTTGAAGCTAGGGAAAATAGTGACACCACCACAATATACTACACTGTACTTTGCTATGCATGTGTACAATATGGTGTAGAGTAACAGCAATATTTAACAAAATCAGATAAAATTTTAAGAGCTAAAACCACAAAGTACAAAAATAGTCCTTCACTAAAATAGATGAACTTATGTTTTATAATTTGAAGGGTTTTAAACTATTTATCTTAAATATCTATTTCTAGTTTTCTTTTTATGGTTAAAATAACCTTTGTTTCTCTAATAATAAGTATCATAAGTTTACAAGTCAAGCAGCAGGCTTGTAGCAACGGTTTCAAAAGTTGGGGGGGGGGCACCTTCCCCCCCAAAAATCTGTCAAGCAAAAAAAATAAATAAATAAATAAACTCACCAAAAATAGGGGGAGGGGCAACTTCCCCAAATAATCTGATGGGCAAAAAAAAAGAAACCAAACTAATTAAATGTCCATTTCGTGGAAATTGACAGTGCTTGACCTTGTAGCAACGGGGGGGGGGGGGCAATCACTATAGCAAACTACTATACTCGGAAAAAGTAGGTCCCCCCAGCATTCTAAGGGCTTGAGCAGCTTTGTAATACTGCACCTGACATAACTCTCACACACTAACAGGAGCTTATAAATGAAGATAAAAACTTACAGTACATGACGTGAGGCAGCTTATTACCTCCTCAATGTAACCATATGCATGAGGGACGGGAGATTATTAATACATGTACAAGAAAGTTGTAGGAGATTATACATTCATGACATTGGGTCAGATTATGACACAGATTTGAGTCATAAGCAATTTTTGTGTCAAGTATCAACTACCAATTAGCCTCCATTTGAGAGTAATAGACTAGGTACAAATAATACACCTTTTCTGCCAGAAGCCTTGAACTTGCTGGAATGACCTTGAGTCAAGGTCAGTTACTCAATACATACATGTAACCTTAGGTTATATGCAATATTTATGATCAGTATGAGCATCTCATGTTCTCCATACAAAATACAGGAATTCAATGTTATTCTTAAAATGACATTTAACTTGATTAAAGGATCTTGAGTCAAGGTCATGGCACGCATTTGGGTCATTAGCTGTCCTTGTGTGCCATTTTCATCATTTTTCCAATGGAAAACCTTGTTCAAAATAAGGAAGATGAATTTCCCAGGTTCTACTCTTTTTTTTAACATGCAGTGTATTTAGCATCTGTTCATACAATGATAAGGTAATGACATAATTTTTATAATGAAATATATTTAATATTGCAAAATTCATGAGAATCAAAATACATTAACATATTGAAAACTTATTTGCTCTATCTACAATTAAAAAAAAAAAGAAAAATAATTTGTAATTTGACCAAATTTAAATTAATGAAAACTTATTACATTTAGTACCAAACACTGACATTGTATCTAAAAATGATGCTACAGACATGGCAAATTCTGATAACACTAATAATGTATCCACAACTGATGTCATGGACATTTCAAACAGACTGAAGATATATGACTCTTTTCATATAAAACTCTGGGGTCTTTCAACTGAAAAAGTCTGCATTCTGAGATAGAATCCACTTTACTTTTTATAACGAGTCACACACAGTTTTCAATTCACATCTCCCATCAATAACTCCATATTGAATTTGTTGACAATGCCAGTTTTAAACTGCATTCGATAATACTGGGACATCATAGGAAATGATAGTGTATCCAGTGACTACACTTTTCTTGTCGTTACTCAAAACTTTAGTCTAATTCTGATTGTTACAAGAGAAACTTCTATGTTCACTTGTTATTGTACAACTTCATTCCATTTATTTTTAGACCTGTAATTTTGTCTGCCTGTTTATTGATTGTTCTTTGTGGAAAAAGTTGAAAACTTTTCTCGTCTTATTGCTGATATGATCATGATGTTCCCGCTCTCTGTAAGAAACAATAATCTTGTTTTAGTTATTAGTTCAGGTGATAAAATAATTTTCATTTTAATAACAATCAAATGATCTTGTCCACCTGATCTAGTCAATACAGGCCTACAGAATGGTTGTGTGTGTTGGGGGGGGGGGGGGGGCTGTCCTCCTAACTTTTTTCTGAGAATAGTATTTGGCTATAGAGTAAATTTTCATTAAGATGTCGGTTGCACCCCCCTTTTTTTTTTTACTAGAGGTCTGCATCAATAAACTTGTTACATGTATATGGGCAGTTAGTGATTTCACATACCTAAACCTGTTGGCTTTATTTCAAACATGAAATGTTTAATAAGTTAATAACTATGAAACATACAAGTTGTATGTCCCTATGATACTATAAATAAACAGTAATTAAGTATGTTTGTATTTATGTATAATTCATAATATTTAATGTAAAACCTAATATACCAGTTAGTATTCATCAAACAGTTACAATTCTTGCATATGGTTAGTGATGGGAAATTGGGATTTTTTTCATAATTGATTATTGGAATAATGGGATGCACTATAATTGAAAAAAAAATTGATTAATTTCAAATTTTATATTTCTTCAATTTCAAATGTAGAATAAATTGTTTAGAAATTCTGGAGTGATTTCCAAAAAACATTTTTGAAATAGTTTGTATCATTGGGTTCATTTATTAGATTATTATTTAGGATTTAGTTAAATTCAAAGAATGAATCAAAAATATCATTACATCACTACATATGGTACTTTAGACTTTATCTAAAACTTGTCATGGGTATCAACTATGATATACATGTATTTGTCTAAAAGTGACACATAGGTCTAATTGACTGATTACATGTATTTTTATGTTTTTCTTCATACTGTAATACATGTATATCACTACATGTATAAAATACAGTTTACTTGCTTACTAATTGTGAAATCTAGCCAATTATCAAAGAAAATAATCTAGTAAGTAAAGCCAAGAAAAATGATTGGTTAAACCTGCTTTGTTTCCACTTTTATCATGTTCATGCTGGAAAAATTTAGAGTACCGGTAGGTACTGGTAGGCATATTTTTAATTTTTTTTTTGCGTGGACTTTTTTAAATAAAACAACCAAGTAACACTGATGTCCAGTCTATGCGAAAGTTTTTTGGACCACACAGGACATTGGGTCCTGTGTAATCAATGAACACACAGGACCGAATCAATTTTTGTTGGACCAAAAAACCTAATGTAAAAAAGTGAAACACATGAAAATGCAGAGTAGTAAGCCTAACACCTTTTCTTTTACAAGGGATTGCTCCCGCATAGTACTAGGAGTGAAACGGTTCACCGCGGTATCGATGCACCGCGGTATTTTTTCTCGGTTTGATACACGGTGCAAAATCTCTAATTTTCGGTTCGGTTCATTTTTCGGTCGGGATCGTTATTCAGTCGGGTTTGGCATAAGGTATAACACGTTACCCAGAATAAATAAGTATAGAAAACGTAAATTTTTGATGACTGATAGCTTGTAAAATAATTTTTGACAGTCAAATAATTTTAATCAATTTCTTCTAGTCAATTTGCAAATAAAATTCGTAAAATATGTGACTAGATTTAGAAAAAGAAAGCATAAAACAACGTAGAATTTGTTTCCTTCTATCAAAATGTATCGTATCGAAAATAACCGAACCGAGACAAAATTATACAATACGTATACATCGAACCGTGAAGGAGGTGTATCGTTTCACCCCTACATAGTACTGTAGATAGTCCATACGGTTTTAATCACCTTCATTTACGTATTTGAATTTGTGAGAAATTTTTTACTTATAACAAACATTTACATGACTCCCCATCAAAATAATAATGCTCAAAACTGGACATAGACACATTGGACATTCTGGTCCGGTGTAAAAAATGACGCATCGGACCAGAGGCACTGCACATCAGTCAGGTCTGACGGTCCGATGTCTTTTGCATAGACTGGATGTCAAAGAAATAGTGTTTTATTTATGGTGGAAATTTTTTATACATGCTATTATTGGGGAATTTAAAATGAATATTCATATATTTTTCTTGAAAAAGCATTTTAAAAAATTAGGGTCAGCTACAAAATAGGGTGGGTTCACTGGGTTGTGAAAGTGGAAACAATTTTGCCTAACAACACCACAGCCTAACATTTTGACAAATGTAAATGTACCTTAATGATAGCTGATGATCCATAAGTTAGGATATCCACAGCATGAAAGAGCTGCTGAAATGGCATGGACATTTTAGAGCATCTGTCATATCACCCCCAGTTCCATAACCCTCCTTCCAAGTTTCCAGATAGCAGATATTAAGGGTTCCAGATCCTGTTCAATCTCAACTTCATGTTCAATGTCCACAATATTAGGGATACCTATTCAAATAATATACATGTACTACTAAATCTGTATAGCTGAGATTTCTTCCCTATCACTGCATATATGTAAATGTAGATGCAGTATATACAAAACGAGTGTTTTATTTTTATTTTCATATTGTGTGGTCTACATGATTATGATTGAGTTTCACATACTCTATAATATGTATTGATGCTTTTAGCTTTCATGAACTCAGAAGAAAATTCAATTAAAAAAAATGATTATAGTCAAAATTGCAATTCAGACGCTCCACCATCAACATAACTTGGAAATTAATAAGGAAAGAAATAATCTTAATAAAAAGAAAAGTCCTGTTTTAGGCCAAAGAATTTAGTGGTAAGTATTATTTTGTGTTGTAGTGTAGTGAATTTTTTATCTAGTATGTTTTGGAAGAAAATATTGTCTAGACAATGTCCAATACCTTGCATCTGGTTACCTTCAAATTTCATTGAGTTATAACTGTGTCTCATATGACTTGACATTTATAATAAATTATTGTTTCTTTTAATATATTTTCTATGTTTGCTAAATTTAAAAGCATCAATACATACATGTAGACATGATAGAGTACATGAAACTCGAAACGTTTTTCCAAAATCAAGCGCACCTGAATAACATCAATAAATTTTTGAATTTTTATTGATTCACCAATATTCCGGAATGCAATCATGTCACACAATATAAAAATAAATTAAAAACAGAATTGTATATAAATCATGTAAATTACCCCCTCATGTGTGCACTGGTAACCAGTGGTATTGTTTTTATTATAATAATAATATAGTGTAGTGCTCTTTATCCCTTTTTCGAATGTATATTGCAAACAACAACTAAGGAAGAATATAACAATTTTTAATCTCAAAATCTCTGGGGGTTTTTTTTGAAAAAACTTTAACATGAATCGTCACTAATTTATAATGTTGTGTGTTTACTCATGCCCCCAATTCAGAAAAAAAGTACCCAGTTCACTCATATATATATATATATATATATATATATATATATATATATATATATATATATATATATATATATATATATATATATATATATATATATATCTTATCTAATACCGGTATTTTGCTGAGCCACAATCACTTTTACTGAATTTCTCAGTCTAGACGAACTCCAAAAACAGCGTGAACTCCGAAAACGAAGTCTTTGGCTCCATCATGCATTGCGCCAAAATGGCGTCCGATGTAAACAAACGATGGATTATCGTTCGCTTTCTCCAAATATTCGGCTGCATAATGGCTGTATCTAGTGCAATATTACTTCATTTTATTTTTTGTTGAATGGATAATTGCATTTATTAAATTATTTTGTGAATATTGACTTATTTATCGCTTCAAACTCTTGCATATGGGTGAATTGGATATACGACATCAAATTCAATACTGCCGGTAAGAAATATTTTCTTATTAAATTTATTGTCTCCTTGATTTAAATTTTATGTCGTTCCTACACTAAAGGTGCTTTTATTTGTTTTTGGAGACACCCAACTTGTATTTATTTTAATCATAAAATGGGCATTTGTTACCACGGAGTAGGAGTATTAACAGGTTCATTTTTAGAAGATATGTTGTGCCCTTAATATCTAGAAGAGTGGGTTTTAAAGCCTTTATATTGATAGATAATAGTTTTAAAAATGTGTTCATAATAATATCTGTTCGTATATGATAAAAAAAAATCGGTAAATAACGATGGTAAAAACTTACGCGTCCAATTCAGATGTCGTACACAAATAAAAAACCGGAATGCTAATTTATGTGTAAAATTCAGTCAAGTTTTTAACAGTTACAATATATATTGTCCCATTTTGCAGATATATCCCTTTTTTATGCATATTTACTTCTCAAAACGTATCATTTTCTCTATAATTGATCTGACTTGAAACGTTAACTTTGAAAGTAAATATCTCCTTTTTTGCAAATAAAATCAAAAATCTGACAAATACGATCTCTTCCTAAGTCTTTTATTTAGCATTTCTGAATACTGGTATAATTGCCATACTTTCCAAAACTTTGCAGGGACAATTTTTGTAGACCCATCATTTTTGCCGAAAAATCGCCATTTTTTGTGTGTGTGCGCATGTGTGGACTCTTTTTTCGGAGTCTTTTTCAGTCTCAATTTCTTACTTCCGGAAACGCTGTTTTTGGAGTTCGTCTAGACTGTTTCTGAGGTAATGTTAGTTAAATGGTGTCAAATACTAGAGACAAACCTGGGCAGATCGTTTTTGCTAGGCTAGAGTTGTCATGCGTTTGTGATTCGAATGATGGGTTTAATCTTTGCACAGTAATTTTCAGTCAGACGCAGCTCACCATCGCCTTTTTTGAGTCAACGAAGCCTTGCTGTACCGCTGAATAGATTTGGTTGACGAAAATCCCCGTTTTCTCCGCATTCCATTCTTTTCGAAACATCCGCTTTGTTTACATTACCGAAAAGTAAAATAAGTCGTAAAATTACCTCGACTTGTTGTTAGTTTGAATCCAATGAAATTTTAGTCACATTTTATATGATTTTATATCAAGTATGTCTTTAAAATAAGTTGCATTGTAAATTTTTTATCCAACTCTACTAAAGAGATGAACGACATAAGATTCATTTACGTCATTCGGAGTTGCGCGGTGGATTCAAAATCGTCACTACCATACGTCCTTAAGGTCAAGATCTAGTAAATGACTTCAGACTGTCTTTTTGGTGCTAGATCCATTATGACGTCATAATTGGTTTAAACTTAATTTTTCCTGTACTTTACGGCTATTATAAAATTATGTAGAAAATGAAACATTCTCATGTAAATCAATTTGAAATCATGTCAAAATTAACCCCGATACCTATATTCAAAATAATATCTTTTAAAGAAGAGGTCAAGAAGATATGAAAAACTGTTTTCTGAGAGATTGTAGCAAATATTGATACATTTTCTTTCTCTGAGAATAAAAAACTCCCAAATTTATACCTGACTTCCTTCATTTTTCATTGAAAATAACAGTTTAAAGTATCTTTTTTCACTGAGTTTACCTAAAAATTATGCCCCGATACACCTAATTTCGCCAAGCTATATTTGTAAAGGATCATTGAAAGAACTTGTTTCTCAAATTTGAGAAATCCGAAGGCACCTTTCATTTACTAGATCTTGACCTTAACACCCCCAAGAATGAAGAACAAGAATGACCATCCATTGTTTCCAATACTTTAGAGCTACTTAACTTATGCATCCTTAAACATAATCTAAACCACGGTTGACATGAGATTATAATGTTGATATACATTACAGCTGTCTTCATACTTAACATATCTAGTAGGTAGCATATACTGAAGAGTAATCAATCATTCAATGAAAATTGAAAGGTCTCTATAGCACCTGTGTGGCAACGCACTTTTAAAAAATTACGCACTTTGAAAAAAAAATTCAAAGTGCGTTAAAATTGGGACAAAATCAATGCACTTTGAAAAAAAATTTCAAAGTGCGTTAAATTTTGGACAAAATCAACGCACTTTGAATATTTTTTCGAAGTGCGTTAAGAGTGTACATCAATATTTTTTACATGGAGACACTTAACGCACTTTATAACGTATAAAACAAACATTCTTGACTTAGATTTTAATAATAGACAGCATTGATTTGTTATATTTCTTCCGAAAAACTGATGAATTAAATTGATCTACCCTCATCGAGAACGAGGAGAAGACAGGTAGAAAGACCCTCAGCCCAACTCTCCATCTTTCCTACACACACACACACACACACACACACACACACACACACACACACATATATATATATATATATATATATATATATATATATATATATAAAGCACTAAAAATGACCAACGACACGAACAATAATAATTGTCAAATTTTCGGGACAACCTGTCCCTTCCTCAGGACAAATAAAAAAGTTAAGAAGTCATAAAAACAAAGGAAATAGAGAAGCAAAAACAACTAGCACTACTACTAAACTACCAAACACTAAATATTTACAAGGTTACATGTTTAATTTGGAGTTTATAAACAGTTGTGAACAAAGAAATCCGGAGCGCTATGAATTGCGTCCGGTCTATCGGGTGTACTCGGTGAAGTGTGATTTACATAATTGAACGAATTAATTATCGCTAATTAATTACGGCCATCAGTAAATCGTACATTGTCTTATTCTCTCAAAATAGCGTAACTCTACATGATAAAAAGAAATTAAAGAAAGATAATATGGAAGGACAATTTTGAAATATGAATTTGGATATATTATAAATTTGGAAATCGGAAAAAAGAAATAAACAAAAATGTGAGCTGTAAATATTTGGGTAGGTTGTTCCAGGATTATTAATACGAATTAACGGTAAAGTTTACGCTATATAGAGAGAATGAACTTGTTTATTACAATTCGGGATTGGGTCTAGTTCACGTTCATCCTGGTGAAGTCATTAAGTTTGTTAATACCATTAGGGCGGAATGACTTCAGCCTGTGCATCCAGAACTTTTCCTTGCCTTTTCTCTGCGCGTCTGTCCATCTTGGATTATGGTCAATAACCACTACTGTCATGTCCTCCCATTTGTGACCTTCAAGGTTGAAATGTTCCCCAACGGGTTCATTGAGTTTTTTGGTCCTAATGGTAGAACGGTGATTATTGACTCTCCTGCGGAGATCTCCTGTTTCACCAACATACTGTTTGGAGCAAACTTTGCAGCTGATGAGATAAATGCAGTTGTCTGTTTGACAGGACAAATTCCCTAGTATTTTGTAGCTGCGGCCTGTAACGGGGCTGTTAAAACTGTCTGTGTCAGAGCTGTACTTACAGAGAAGACATCTTCTGTCAGAGCAAGTTTTAAAGCCCCCGTTAGGTAATGGATTGTCCAATCTGGTTCTTACTACCATGTCCTTCAGGTTCCTCGGGCGCCTGTATGCAGCCAATGGGGGCTCCTTAAAGACCTTTGCCATTCGTTTATTTGAGTGGAGAATTGGCAGATTCTTTTGAAGGATACCGCTGAGGTTCTTAAGGACGGGATGGTATGTGGTTACCAGAGGGACCCTGCCGCTATTGTCTTTTTCCTTGTAGCGTAATAGGTTTTGCCTGTCATGTCCCGCCATCTCATCAATAGCAGTTTGTACGGTGCGGGCATTGTAGCCTCTCTTGCATAAGTGGGACTTAAGGAGACCGCTTTGTTCTTGATATAAGGCAGGGGATGAACAGATGCGCCGAATTCTGGTGGCTAGACCCTTAGGCACACCCTTAAATGTGTGTGGGGGATGACAGCTAGTTGGCATAAGATACAGATGGGAATCTGTGGGTTTCGTGTGGAGACTGAACTCGATTTCACCATCAGTCAGGGTAGATGTAGTATCTAGGAATATGTTTTTCGAATTAGATACGTCTACTGTAAATTTGATAGACTGATGAAAGGTGTTGGCGAACGAAATGAATGCCTCGAGGCTCTCGCGACATTCCACCCACTTCATCTCTATATCGTCAATGAAACGCAACCAGCTAAGGGGCCTAAATGGTGCTTGAAAGAGCAAGTTGCGTTCCAGTCTGCCCATGAAAATATTGGCATAAGATGGTGCCATTTTCGTACCCATAGCAGTGCCATTAACCTGCAGGTAATGTTCTCCATTAAACATGAAGTTGTTATACTTGAGAACATGTTCAAGGAGCTTGGCAAGGGACTCGGTAGAAGGAATTTGTATGGATCTACTATCCCAGACTTCTCTACAGGCTTCGATACCCTCATCGTGCGGAATATTGGTGTACAAAGATGTGACGTCCATAGTCACGAGAAGGGTATGATCTGGAAGGCCAGTAGAGGGCGTCTTGTTGATGTAGTCCGTGGTGTCCTTGAGATAGGATGGCAAATTCTCTACGTGTGGACGGAGATGTAAATCGATGTATTCAGAAATTTTCTCCGTGGGGTGTCCAATAGCGCTAACTATAGGGCGACCTGGCATACCTTCTTTGTGTATCTTAGGAAGCAGATAAAATTGTCCTGGTCTACAGTCAATAGGATTGAGTGTCTCATAGACGTTGATACCAATCTCGTTTTTCTCAAACATTTCGTCAAGAGTTTTGGTGATGGCGGTGGAGAATTCTTTAGTGGGGTCAGAGTCCAGTTTCTTATAGAAACGTTCGTCTGAGAGTTGTCTATGGGCCTCCGCCATGTACGTCTCTTTGTCAAGCACTACTACTGTAGAGCCTTTGTCTGCTTTCTTGATTACAATGTCATCCCGATTCTTTAATGATTGTAAGGCGGATCTCTCTTCCTTACTCAAATTGTCGGGAGCCTTGTCTGGCATTGAAAGGAGTTTCTCTATGTCTGACTCCACGGCGTCAATATACGACTCAAGGGCTCCGCATTTGCCCGGTGCAGGTTCCCAGTCACTTTTTGGCCGATAGAGTTTGTGTTCCTCTAGGTCGTGCAATTGTGGCTGAGAAGAGTCATATGAGTCAACTTCGGAGTTTTTTCTAGAAAAATGCTCCTTCAACCGAAGTCTCCGAAAGAAAGCTCGGGTGTCCTCTCTGACTTGTTTTTCGTCGACCTCATGTGGCGTGGGACAGAAATTTAGCCCCTTGGAAAGAAGTGAGGTCTCCGATTCGGAGAGAGGAACACTAGATCTATTGAGCACTGGGCAGACGTCAGGAGTTTGTGAGGGTCCGTCCCTCGCGATTGTCGTTAAGCGCTTGAAGCGTCTCGAGCGGGGTTTACGTGTTTTGTTAACTCGGACCTCTGATCGGTTGTTCCTGGTCTGTGGAACACTGTCTCGGAGAAATTTCTTTCTTTGAGTCTTGTTGAGTTCATTTGTTACGGCCATATTATAGGTGTCAATAATATTATGGGCTTCATCAAGATCAGCTTGGGACATGCTATCAGTGAGGGATGATTCTAAGGAAGTGATATCACTCTCAAATTGTCCTAACTTGTGGATATCCCAAGAAAGACAGAGTGACATCAATTGTTTAGAACACCTCTTTGTAATATCTTCCGAACGTTCTTGAAAGCGTTTGGAGATCGGCCCTATGTTAGGCGTGACATTAATCTGGAAACCTTTAGGTATAATGTCACACTCTAAGTAGGTCTGTAAATTCGAGACCCGGTGTTCAGTTTTGATTGATTTTTGGTGTTGTTTCTTCAGAAGTTTGAATGTTGGATTACTTTTTATAGACATGTTTAAAAGGAACTAAACAGGTAATTGCCTAAAGAATATGACTAATTTTTAAACTGTAGCCGTGTGAAGTCGAAGATTCAACGAACGATTGCACTATTTTCTTAATACGTAGGAGATAACTCGTACAAGAATTCCAAAAAAATAAAAACAAATGCTACATGAATAAAATTTTGAAGAGAAGAGTGGAAAGAACTAAATTGCAAGAGTGGAATACAAATAAATAAACAGAAAATCAAACGATGATAGAAATAAACAAAAATGAATGATAGGTACAGAGAATTAGAATAGAGAAATAATGGACATACGGGTGGATCTGAGAAGATACAGTTGGCGAAAAAAGGATATGAAAAGCACTAAAAACCAACAACACTGTATATCCGAAGTGTCGGATCTACTAAGTAGATACAAGGTCACGGATGGAAATTTATATAAAGCACTAAAAATGACCAACGACACGAACAATAATAATTGTCAAATTTTCGGGACAACCTGTCCCTTCCTCAGGACAAAGAAAAAAGTTCAGAAGTCATAAAAACAAAGGAAATAGAGAATCAAAAACAACTAGCACTACTACTAAACTACCAAACACTAAATATTTACAAGGTTACATGTTTAATTTGGAGTTTATAAACAGTTGTGAACAAAGAAATCCGGAGCGCTATGAATTGCGTCCGGTCTATCGGGTGTACTCGGTGAAGTGTGATTTACATAATAGAACGAATTAATTATCGCTAATTAATTACGGCCAACAGTAAATCGTACATTGTCTTATTCTCTCAAAATAGCGTAACTCTACGTAGAGTTACGCTATTTTGAGAGAATAAGACAATGTACGATTTACTGTTGGCCGTAATTAATTAACGATAATTAATTCGTTCAATTCTGTAAATCACACTTCACCGAGTACACCCGATAGACCGGTGTCGCATAATATTTGGTCCGCCTCGTTTAAAGGTCCGGGGGGACCTAATACGATAACATATAAGGTCCGGCCTGCCTCTATAATAAAAGGTCCGCCTTCGGTTTAATATGCAGATTTTTCTCCTTTATTGATTCCAAATTAATTTGCTTTATTAATCTTTTTAAATTATTTAAGGTATAGTTGTTATAAAAGTGTCCCTCCCAGCAAAATGGAGTTCGAGGGACCTACATGTATGTACATTGTATATATACTAAAAGGATCAAGTCTTGCGATATCTCGCTAGTTGCTGGATTTCGTTAGCCAATTTTAATTAATTATATTTCTAATACTATGATATATTTCAGTATAAAACCTCAAATTATCTATCAAAAAATTATTCAAAATTTGATGTTAGCACTGATTAACTGTATGCTCCTTATCGTAGTACATACCTCCCAGGTAGTGCACAAAACAAAAAATATAAAGATGCAAAGATCTGTTATCGAGTTACCTTATGGGAAAATCATGTACGACATGTGTCTTTTATAGTTTAAGTGATATCAATATTATCATTGCAAAATAAAAAAAATACATATATATAATACGCATACCTTCACTGACACATTGTTCAGTATATGGTGTTCGTAAGTCCAACAATGATCATTTCATTACAGTCTATTTCCTAACAACGTTCGACTTCCACTTCCCAAAAAGAATTTTCATATCTTTCGAAAGATATTTCATTATATCATTAATAATAATTATGCATAATTCTTACGATTCATATTGTACCTAACTATAAAATAATTGGAGGGTCACTTTGACAGGGACTTGTGTTACGGTGTACTAGCCTATCCCGTTGTTGTTAAAACAACATGTCTGTGCTTTGGGGGGGGGGGGGATAGGCCTATTGTCTCACCTGACGAAACTTGAAGTCGCATATCCCCCGTGTTTTTATAACCATCGTTTCTTATCCAGTTAAAGACTAACGATTATTTCATTCTACTTGATATTACCCCGGGGTTAAGACTGGTTAAGGAAGATGTGCATTAATTGGCAAAATCAAACCAAAGTCAATCGAGTTGAACATTTTAAGCAATAAAATACCCCCTCCCCAAAAAAAGGAAAAGATTATAAATGGTGTTGTTGTATTTTTGGTGGGTGGGGTATAGCAAAATTATGCTGATACATGTCAAATAGTTTAAAAAGGACTGATGTTGTAGACTTTCCTCCCGCATTAATATTTTTTCCCGGGAAAACGAGCTTGGGTTTAAAGACCCCTCCCCTTTTGGAAAATGAGCCTAGCATAGGATTTTATTTCCGGGATTTTTTTCTAAATATTGTTTATTTCATTCCCTACATTTTGTAGTTTTCATCTCTGACGTTTTAAAATTTTCATCTCTGACATTTATCATCATAAAGTACTTTTCCGGCAATGAAAACAAAATTGAAATTTCCCTTATAAAAAAAATTAAAGAATAAATCAAGAATAATTCATTGATTTCCAAATAATAAGTTCTGCTTATATATTTAAAAGAATCTTATGACGATTTTATCCTCGGACACATGTAAGTGTAAGTTGTGAATTTTTGTTCATCTTTTCAAATCAAGATAATCAGACTGAATTTGAGATCAGAAAGGTTTAGGTAGAATTTATGACATACAGAAACTATGTTTGACGGAATAAAGTAATCAAAGTTGAGGAGATTCTGTTTTTCGGTGCTTTCAAACACATATAATTCATTGGGCATTAAAATTTGGTGATAAAAAATTGCATGTTTTATTATTGAAATTATTGCATTTTATTACTAAACTTTGTATTTTTACTAGACTTAGTGTTGATTGTATTGTAAAATGAAAACAAAAAATGTCGGAAATGCAATGCAAAATTTCGGAAATGACATGCAGCGAGCTTGGAAGAAACAACCCCGGCTTTATTATCCACCATAGGAAATACTCAGTACGCTTCAGTACAGAATTTTCTCCTTTTCCACCTTCTTACTAGGGAGAATCTTATCCACCCATACTATTTACAGAGGAGTTTTACAGAGCAACTTGACATGTATTTCCCCCTAAAATAAAAAGGAAAGTGTCTGTTGAGATCGTGACTGATATAAAAATTCATAAAACACCACCAAGTCGTGTTCTTTTGTTATTATTTTTTATATTTATTTTGATTTTGGTTTAAATTAGATTTTCTACGACTTTAAGCGGCTATTTCTTTTTTATTTATGTGTGTGTGATGGGGGGGGGGGGGGTTATAGTTCATCAACATTACTAATTAAATAATAATATATATCCTTGGTCCCTTCAGACAGATGTTTATGGTTGCATATAGATATACAATACAGTAGACACATCTCCTGCAAACGTACATAGAGTGGATAATTAATTGACATTAAAGTTTTGTCTTTTTGTCAGCATATTAAATGAAAAAAAGTACACTACTACATGTAGTATATATGCAATTCTTATGCACAATTAGGCCATTCCAAGAGTTTTCTAAGTTAATTTAGCGTCCATCCTAAAATTAAAAACCTAATTATCTTTTTACCCTGGAAAAACACACGAACCAACAAAGAAAAAAAAACAATAGGAACTTACAGCATTTCCATAATTTTTGCTTTGTAAGTGAGATACATGTATGTGGGAAAAAAGAAAAACAGAGGGCGGACCTTTTATTATACTGCGTTTTAAGGTCCGCCCTGCCATTCTAACGAGTTTTTTTTTTTACGCTACGATAACTTTTAATAAACTCTGTTCAAAATATTCGCCTTGTAATAGTAAGATATCTGAAATACAGAGGGCGGACCTTTTATGATACTGCGTTTTAAGGTCCGCCCTGCCTCTTTCTCTAGTTTGTATGCTACGAAAATAAACCCTATTCAAAATTTTCGCCTTGTAATAGTAAGGTATCTGAAATATAGAGGGCGGACCTTTTATTATACTGCGTTTTTAAGGTCCGCCCTATCTCTAGTTTGTATGCTACGAAAATAAACCTTGTTCAAAATTTTCGCCTTGTAATAGTACGATATCTGAAAAACAGATCTAGAGGGCAGACCTTTTATTATACTGCGTTTTAAGGTCCGCCCTGCCATTTTGACTAGTTTTTATGTTACGGAAATAAACCTTGTCCAAAATGTTTTCTTTCTAACAGTAAGACATCTGAATTATAGATGGCCGACCTTTAAATATACTGCGTTTTAAGGTCCGCCCTGCCTCTCTCTCTAGTTTTTATTCTACGAAAATAAACCCTGTTCAAAATTTTCGCCTTGTAATAGTAAGATATCTGAAATATAGAGGGCGGACCTTTAAATATACTGCGTTTTAAGGTCCGCCCTGTCTCTTTCTCTAATTTTTATGCTACGAAAATAAACCTTGTTCAAAATTTTCGCCTTGTAATAGTAAGATATCTGAAATATAGAGGGCGGACCTTTTGTTATACTGCGTTTTAAGGTCCGCCCTGTCTCTTTCTGTAGTTTGTATGCTACGAAAATAAACCCTGTTCAAAATTTTCGCCTTGTAATAGTAAGATATCTGAAATATAGAGGGCGGACCTTTAAATATACTGCGTTTTAAGGTCCGCCCTGCCTCTTTCTCTAGTTTGTATGCTACGAAAATAAACCCCGTTCAAAATTTTCGCCTTGTAATAGTAAGATATCTGAAATATAGAGGGCGGACCTTTTATTATATTGCGTTTTAAGGTCCGCCCTGTCTCTTTCTCTAATTTTTATGCTACGAAAATAAACCCTGTTCAAAATTTTCGCTTTGTAATAGTAAGATATCTGAAATATAGAGGGCGGACCTTTTGTTATACTGCGTTTTAAGGTCCGCCCTGTCTCTTTCTCTAGTTTGTATGCTACGAAAATAAACCCTGTTCAAAATTTTCGCCTTGTAATAGTACGATATCTGAAATATAGAGGGCGGACCTTTAAATATACTGCGTTTTAAGGTCCGCCCTGCCTCTTTCTCTAGTTTGTATGCTACGAAAATAAACCCCGTTCAAAATTTTTGCCTTGTAATAGTAAGATATCTGAAATATAGAGGGCGGACCTTTTATTATATTGCGTTTTAAGGTCCGGCTTGTCTCTTTCTCTAATTTTTATGCTACGAAAATAAACCTTGTTCAAAATTTTCGCCTTGTAATAGTAAGATATCTGAAATATAGAGGGCGGACCTTTTGTTATACTGCGTTTTAAGGTCCGCCCTGTCTCTTTCTCTAGTTTGTATGCTATGAAAATAAACCTGTTCAAAATTTTCGCCTTGTAATAGTACGATATCTGAAATACAGAAGGCGGGGCTTTTATTATACTGCGTTTTAAGGTCCGCCCTGCCCCTTTCTCTATTTTTCATGCTACAGAAAAAAACCCTGTCTATAATTTTCTCTTTGTAATAAATAGATCAAAACGGGGGATTAAGGTTTTACATAGGAATATCTAGGAAAAAGTCTTCAAAAATCTTCTTCTTAAGAACAACAATGTCATGATTAGTCATATTAATATGGAAGCATCATCAGTTAGTGTAGATGTACGTTTGTTGAAATCATGACCCCCGGGGTAGGGTGGGGTCACAATGGGGGATCAAAGTTTTACATAGGATATATATATATATATATATATATATATATATATATATATATATATATATATATATATATATATATATATATATATATCGAAAAATCTTCTCCACAAGAACAGCAAAGCCATCTTTAGTCAGATTGATATGGAAACATCCTCAGTTATTGTAGATTCAAATTTGTTTAAACCATGATAACAGGTCATATAAAATTAATTTTCCGCCGGAATATGGCTGAAATATAGCCGACTCGGCGTTAAACCCTAATCAATCAATCAAACCATGACCCCCTAGGGGTAGGATGGGCCACAATGCACTATCAGGGTTTAGCATGTGAATGTATAGGAAAAAAATTCTAAAACCTTTTTTTCAGGAACAACAAAGCCATGTTTAGTCACATTGATATAGAAGTATCTTGAGGTAGTGTAAATTCAAGTTTGTTTAAATCATGACCCCGAGGGTAGGGTGGGGCTAGCGCTATATCTATAAAAATCATGACACCTGGGGTAGGGTGGGGTCACAATAGTGATTAATGTTTTACATTGGAAGATATGTTAGAATAAATTTGCCACCCCTCCTCTTCCTCACCTGAGATGCAATGTATTACCGGAAATTTCTCCAGCCACTACCGAAATTATTCATATAACATGCGCAGATCGGGGGAATCGGGGGACCCCCCCCCCCCCTCTGTAATTTGCAGAGTTATTAAAAGTATATACTGAAGTAAATAAAAAATGACTTTGGGCCCCCTTAGAAAACGTGGACCCTACCATCACCACCACGAAATAGGTGTTTTTCACGTTTTGGAAATGGAATTGGATTTTACGTTTTTTTTTCTTCCTTGTCAAGAAATTTTTGGGTTAGAAATTTTTTTGACTGGGATGCCCCCCCCCCCCCGGAAAAATTCTTGATCCGCGCCTGTATAATCATTATTCAAAATTGTTAGGTAATATCCGAAACAACATATGTGCAATGTATAGCATTTATGAAAATCGAACTTCAAAAATTCTGTCATGACTACATGAGACCGATTGTATTATTTCCTCCATGGTTACCACGGAGAACGACTGAGGACTTCGAAAAGGATAATTTAAGGAGATTGGCAAAGTTCCTAGCTTTCGTAAAGAATTTTTCAAAAACTCTTGAGCAGGTGTAGTGGTACTAAACAATACACTTTATTGGTTTTCACCGCGTAGAAAATTCTACACGGGAGATCACTCTCAATCAAGCTCCAGACAGCTCAGTATTACTCCATATCATTATTCGTAGGGAAAGAAGTCCCTCAGTCATATTCCATACAGTGTCAATTCTCCGGGACTACTTGGTATGGAGTTGTAGCGTAACGTAATACTGAGCTGTCTGCAGCTTGGACTCTCATGATGGAAAACCCCATGAATTACCTTTTTTCTCCGGATAACCGTGAGTTGCCACTTTCCATAAATGAATAAAATAAATAATCATAAATAATCAGCGTTTTATAAAAGAAATATATTTTTGATTTAAAATTAGACTGAAACGCTTCTAGTCGACATCACGAAAATGTACATATCATGTAGCTTGAAATGGGAAATATGACGCACGCTTGACAACGTCCCCAGAAACAATCAGTCAGTATATTTCTGGGTGCATTTGTGTGTGTGTGTGTGTGTGTGTGGGGGGGGGGGGGTTATAGCACAAATTAATGTAGAAAATAGAAATTCCTTGATACGCAAAAAAAAGGAAGAGGATCAACTGATGTTCCCTCCCCCTTCCCCCGTTCATACAGACGTGAGATACATAAATGACTTGTATATAGAACTGGACATTCAACTTTGCCCAAAATGCTTCATGTCGGTAATAAAAGAAAATATTTTACAATAATGATTTCAAATTTTAATCTGTCATGCAATACAGCCTGCTAGATTATCCCACAGTCTGTCTATTATAGTCACAGTAAAATGTGTAATTTCTTTTTCTTTCTTTTTCTTTTGGCAAAAAAAAAAAATACAAAAATGAAATATTATTTCATATGTAGTTCATTATGACGAGGAAGAGTGATATTTTTAAAAGAAAGAATTAAATCCAAACCATGATTATACTTTAAATCTGATGTATATGTTTTCAATATTGAATTACCTGTTTTAAGCTTTAACATTACACGTATTTTGTTTGTGCAGTAAATACAGATCGAATATAACATTAGGCTATTTATTACCCTATCCACAAATAAAGGGCAAAATATTATTATAAACTGAAAACAAGTTAATTGTTAAAACTAAAGGGAAGCATATACATATTTTTATTTTTTATCGGTCTTAGTATTAAACTCTACATGCACTTGGAATAAGAAATTTCTTTAAATATTGTAATAAAAATAGACTATATATAATTATATAATTATATCACAATTTTGATGTGTACGCATGAATATCATAATAGTATTATAATTTCTTCTTCAGCATAATTTATTAAAATAGAGAATTCATATCTATTGATTTAAAGCAAACACATGACCATGACATTGTCATTGCTATCTGCCGCGGGCTCTACCAGCAGGTACCTGTCAGGTATACTAATACTTCACACCCCCATTGTTTTATTGCCTATACACACCGGCAGATTTCACACCTTTAATCATCCTAATTTACACAAAGCAAATGCTGGGGAAAAACAAACACAAGCCCAATAAATGCGACATTTTTTTTTAAATCATTGCCCTAAACGGTATTGCTAAAAGCACACTAAACATGGAGTAGCAATTCCTGCCCTAAGAGATATATTGTACAAAAAAATAAACACAACAGCTAGGGCAAATCCTTAATCTTTCTTCATATGATGTAAACAAACTCTCTTTAATTTTATGTGTTTAAGTCAAGATTAAAACATTTTGCACCACCCGGACCTTTAAACTTAGGCGGACTTTTTCTTATACGGGCCGGACCTTTTCTTATAAAAGGCGGACCTTATATGTTATCGTATTAGGTCCCCCCGGACCTTTAAACGAGGCGGACCAAATATTATGCGACACCGGACGCAATTCATAGCGCTCCGGATTTCTTTGTTCACAACTGTTTATAAACTCCAAATTAAACATGTAACCTTGTAAATATTTAGTGTTTGGTAGTTTAGTAGTAGTGCTAGTTGTTTTTGATTCTCTATTTCCTTTGTTTTTATGACTTCTTAACTTTTTTCTTTGTCCTGAGGAAGGGACAGGTTGTCCCGAAAATTTGACAATTATTATTGTTCGTGTCGTTGGTCATTTTTAGTGCTTTATATAAATTTCCATCCGTGACCTTGTATCTACTTAGTAGATCCGACACTTCGGATATACAGTGTTGTTGGTTTTTAGTGCTTTATATATATATATATATATATATATATATATATATATATATATATATATATATATATATATATATATATATATATATATATATATATATATATATTTAAGAAATAAGGTATCATTTTTAAACATCTATCGGGATATAAATACGGGTTGGTCACGAGATCAAATTCCATAAAGCCCGAAGGGCTTTATGGTAAATTTGATCTCGTATCAACCCGTATTTATAGCCCGATAGATGTTTTAAAATGATACCTTATTACTTATATTTACATTTGTGACCAATTCATATTTGATATTTGCCTGATTATAATCTTTAACGCGTGAAACGTTTTATTTTTCAAACCTAACGGCACGTGTTTGATGCACTGAATTGCGCGTCGACCCTTTATGACGTCACTGAGAAATTACGTCGAACGTTTATGACGCGAGGAACCCGTGTTTATACGGATATAGATACGCGTTGCTTTTAATAGTGTTATATAAAAGAAAACACTTGTAAATGGAAATATATATATATATATATTTACATTACTGGTATGAAATTGATATTATTTCTCTCAATAAATTTGAGTTCACGTAAAATAGATAAAAAAAAAATGGAGATAATCTTTCCCCCCCAAAAAAAAGAGAAAAAAAAGAATTACGCACCCTATTATATTAAAGAAGAGAGTCACATAACCTTTATTCAAAATGTATCCACAATGATTCCTCAGAAAAAAATGCATTTACATGGTAATTAAAACATGCTATTTGACATGTCTAGCGTTTTTTATGATATCAAATTACAGATTTAGAAGTAATCTTTTTTTTTTCTTTTGAGAAAAAGTTATTAGTGAACGAGGTAAAAATTTCAGTCGAGTGAGTAATGTGGCTAAGGTTTTTTTTTTTTTACTATCAAATAAATGAGTCAACCATATGTGCACAATAGATAGATAGATGAATATGATAGAAAAATAGATGAGAGAGAGAGAATTTTCATGGTATGGAAAAATCATAATTGCTCCCTTTTCCCTAAGAAAAATGCGATGCTTTAAGTCACTTATCGACACCTACTTCTACCGAACTTATAAGAGACTGGATAAAATATAAAAAACAAAAGAAAAAAGAACCGAGACTGTGCTACTAAGGAGGGATACTTGTCTGGTTTCTGACTAAATGAAATACTCAAAGTAAATTTGCTTACATGTCTTTTATATTTAACTGTTAAGGATTTTAAAAATCATATTTTCTTTCATTTTCATAATTGTACAATTGGAAATAGTAATGGTAAACTGACTTTGAAATCTAGCAGGGACTATAAATTTGGTGGAAGGGCGGCGTATGAAAATATTTCCTTTTCTGCTTCTCAAAATTACTATAGAACAAGGAATTTAAAAGGCAATTTTCAACAATTAAAGGCTTAAGGAAGTTTTTGTATTAACTGAAATTAATAATAATGGACTAAAGTTTTAAAATATATCAAATAAATAGGATTTTCTAGACAAATAGCAATCTTATAGAATTTGAAAGCTAAGGATTCTAAGAACAGATTCGAGTAAAAATTCAGTAAAAAAAAAAATGATTTTCTCTCTTATAAAACGGTCAAAATTTTTTGTTTTCTTATCGTTTTGTACCTATACATGACTACTTTACCATATGTAAAAATAATAAAATTTTAAATATACAAAGCATATTAAAATAACCATTCCCTAAAAAAAAAATGAAGAAAAATAGAGGAAATTCGGGTTACCCAATATCTATTATCATCTGGTAGACCTTTTGTTGTATCAACTTTTTATGTGAAAAGAAAAAAGATTAAAATCTTTTAAAATAAAAATAAGTATTACATGACTGGCAACAATAATTTTTGATGTTGAATGACAAGGAAAAGATTATGACCTTGACACGACCTTGGCCTTTTAATGAAACGGTCAAATATAATGTAATTGATATCATCACTTGGTGATATTGTCTTCTTGAATCTGTGAAAATTTCATTAATTTTTAAATATGATAAACACGGGAAGAATCCCTCCTCAAACAATCATTCCTCCATTATTTCTAAGACCCATTTCCCTTTTATAACAGTTACGAGAACCTTTGGAAACAAAGACAACTCCTAAAAATCTTTAAAACGTCTATATCTCAGATCCTGACGTCATCACCGCAAAGTTATCCAAACAGGTTCAAATAATTATTTTTAATATCATACCTAAAATTTGCAAGAATATTGAACAAGCCGTGCACATTTTTTTCAAAGTGCGTTAATATGGTCGATATTAACGCACTTTGAAAAGAAATTTTTTTTTTAAAGTGCGTAATTTTTCAAAGTGCGTTGTAACACACCTGTGCATTATTAATGCAAAAAAGTTTGAAAAGTTTATAAATAAAGAATATACAGTTAAACAATCATAACAAAGTGCCAGAGATGACCAATTTTGACATGTTAGAAACATTATTTATTTTATCAGTTATGATCAAATGTTTTAAAACTACAGTGAAAATCACTCTGCCATAACTGTAAATTTATTATATTAAGCATTTTTGCTGTAACCTTATTTAACTGTATAGTGAAAAAAAATTACGGTACTCTTTTTTAGCTCACCTGAGCCAAAGGTTCTAGTGAACTTTTGTGATCAAAATTTGTCCTTGTTGTCATCATTGTAAACTTTTCACAATTTATCCTCTTCTCAAGAACCACATGGCCAATTTAAACCAATTGCCACAAAGCATTTTGGGGTGAATGGAATTTAAGGTTGTTCAAATGAAGGGCCATAATTAAGAATGAGTGAAAATTTAATGGCATCTCTCGGAAATCTTCTACTCAAGAACCATTGGTCCAGAAAAGTTTTAATTTATGTGTTACAGTGCAGATTTAAGTTTGTTTGTTTGCTTGTTGTTCTTTTTTTTTTCTTTTCTTTTTTTTTTTTTTTTTTTTGTTTGGTTGTTTTTTTTTTTGTTTTTTGTTTTTTTTTTTTGTTTTTTTTTTTTCGTAATCACAACCCATGGAGTAGGGTGTGGCCAATAAGCAATCATAAAAAAAAACTTTAAAAATCTTCTTAAGAACAGATAACCATTTTATGTGGAAGCATCCTTGGGTAGTATAGATTGAAGCTTGTTCAAATCATGACCCCCTTGGGGTAGGTTGGGGTCACAATATGTGATCAAAGTTTTACATAGAAATGTATAGGAACATACTGATGAACAGAAAAGGCATGATGAGTCATATTGATATGGGAGCATCCTCAGGTAGTGTAAATTCAAGTTTATTCAAATCTTGAACCCCAGGGGTAGGGTAAGATCACAATAGTTATCAAACTTTTGTATATAGGCACATATAAAAAAATGTCTTAAATTGTACTTCTCAAGAACCTCTGCCAGAAAAATTGAAATTGTATGAAAGCTCCATTACGTAGTATAGATTCAAGTTTGTTCAACTATGACCCCTTATGGGTAGGATAGGGCCACAATAGGTATTAAACGTTTACATAGAAATGTATAGGGAAAAAAATCTTTATAAATCTTCTTAAGAACAGCAAAGGCAAAATTAGTCTTATTGATATTGAAGTATCCTCAAGTAATGTAGATTCAAATGTGTTCAAATCATGACCCCCTGGTGGTGGTGGTGGTGGGGGGGGGGGGGGCACAATGGACAAAGTTTTACATATACGACAATGTATGGAAAAAAATCTTTAAAAATCTTCTTCTCAAGAACAGAAAAGGCATGATTAGTCACATTGATATA